>NC_060196.1:263732-318732 GCF_021184085.1 Oncorhynchus gorbuscha | reverse complement strand
TATTATGTCAACAGGTTGGTGCTCCATTGATAGAGAATGAGGTTCCCTTATCATGTCAACAGGTTGGTCTCCATTGACAGAGAATGAGGTTCCCTTATCATGTCAACAGGTTGGTGCTCCATTGATAGAGAATGAGGTTCCCTTATCATGTCAACAGGTTGGTGCTCCATTGATAGAGAATGAGGTTCCCTTATCATGTCAACAGGTTGGTCTCCATTGACAGAGAATGAGGTTCCCTTATCATGTCAACAGGTTGGTGCTCCATTGATAGAGAATGAGGTTCCCTTATCATGTCAACAGGTTGGTCTCCATTGATAGAGAATGAGGTTCCCTTATCATGTCAACAGGTTGGTGCTCCATTGATAGAGAATGAGGTTCCCTTATCATGTCAACAGGTTGGTGCTCCATTGATAGAGAATGAGGTTAACTTATCATGTCAACAGGTTGGTCTCCATTGATAGAGAATGAGGTTAACTTATCATGTCAACAGGTTGGTCTCCATTGATAGAGAATGAGGTTCCCTTATCATGTCAACAGGTTGGTGCTCCATTGATAGAGAATGAGGTTCCCTTATCATGTCAACAGGTTGGTGCTCCATTGATAGAGAATGAGGTTCCCTTATCATGTCAACAGGTTGGTGCTCCATTGATAGAGAATGAGGTTCCCTTATTATGTCAACAGGTTGGTCTCCATTGATAGAGAATGAGGTTCCCTTATCATGTCAACAGGTTGGTCTCCATTGACAGAGAATGAGGTTCCCTTATTATGTCAACAGGTTGGTCTCCATTGATAGAGAATGAGGTTCCCTTATCATGTCAACAGGTTGGTCTCCATTGACAGAGAATGAGGTTCCCTTATTATGTCAACAGGTTGGTGCTTTAGAACACCTACTCATTCAAGAGTTTTAGAACACCTACTTATTCAAGGGTTTTAGAACACCTACTCATTCAAGAGTTTTAGAACACCTACTCATTCAAGGGTTTCAGAACACCTACTCATTCAAGGGTTTTAGAACACCTACTCATTCAAGGGTTTTAGAACACCTACTCATTCAAGGGTTTTAGAACACCTACTCATTCAAGGGTTTTAGAACACCTACTCATTCAAGGGTTTTAGAACACCTACTCATTCAAAGGTTTTAGAACACCTACTCATTCAAGGGTTTTAGAACACCTACTCATTCAAGGGTTTTAGAACACCTACTCATTCAAGGGTTTTAGAACACCTACTCATTCAAGGGTTTTAGAACACCTACTCATTCAAGGGTTTTAGAACACCTACTCATTCAAGGGTTTTAGAACACCTACTCATTCAAGGGTTTTAGAACACCTACTCATTCAAGGGTTTTAGAACACCTACTCATTCAAGGGTTTTAGAACACCTACTCATTCAAGGGTTTTAGAACACCTACTCATTCAAGGGTTTTAGAACACCTACTCATTCAAGGGTTTTAGAACACCTACTCATTCAAGGGTTTTCTTTATTTTTACATTTTTTCTTCAAGTGCTGTAGCAAAAATCATCAAGCGCTATGATGAAACTGTCTCTCATGAGGCCCACCAAAGAATGGAAGGCTCAGAGTTACCTCTGTGGCAGAGGATAAGTTCATTAGTTACCTCACAAGTCCTCTAATGCCAGCTTCATAAAATATTACCCGCAGAACACCAGTCTCAACATCATCAGTGAAGAGGTGACTCTGGGATGCTGGCCTTCTAGGCAGAGTTGCAAAGAAAAAGCCATATCTCAGACTGGCCAATAAAAAGAAAAGATTAAGATAGGCAAAAGAACACAGACACTGGACAGAGGAACTCTGCCTAGAAGGCCAGCATCCTGGAGTCGCCTCTTCACTGTTTTAGTTGAGGCTGGTGTTTTGCAGGGTGTTATTTAATGAAGCTGCCAGTTGAGGACTTGTGAGGTGTCTGTTTCTCAAACTAGACACTCTGATGTACTTGTTCTCTTGCTCAGTTGTGCACCGGGGCCTCCCACTCATCTTTCTATTCTGGTTAGGACCCGTTTGTGCTGTTCTGTGAAGGGAGTAGTGCACAGCGTTGTACGAGATCTTCAGTTTCTTGGCAAGTTCTCACAATCGAAAAGCCTTCATTTCTCAGAACAAGAATAGACTGACGAGTTTCAGAAGAAAGTTCTTTGTGTCTGGCCATTTTGAGCCTGTAATCAAACCAGAACAACAGTTTTCAGCTGTGCTAACATAATTGCAAAAGGGTTTTCTAATGATCAATTAGCCATTTAAAATGATAAACTTGGATTAGCAAACAGAAAGTGCCATTGGAACACAGGAGTGATGGCTGCTGATAATGGGCCTCTGTACGCCTCTGTAGAATTTCATTAAAAAAACATATGTTTCCAGATACAATAGTCATTTACAACATTAACAATGTCTACACTTTATTTCTGATAAATTTGCTGTTATTTTAATTGACAAAAAAATGTGACATTTCCAAATCACCCCAAACTTTTGAACGGTAGTGTGTATATATATATTTTTTTAACTACAAAAATAAATACATCTTTATTGAACTAGGTTTCTTATCCAGCACATGTCATATGATGCTCTCAAATCCTTTAAACCTAAGAACCTTATTGTAAAGGTTTAGGATGTGCATCACTCATACACCCTTCTTCTAGTGGATCGAATGTATGAACTATATAAACAATGAATCATTGTCATTATTGTGCCAGTCCAAGTGAACATTTGGTGTATCACTCCTACAGTCATGTTCTACATGAAACCAATTGATCATAATCTTTATTATAACAGCCCAGCCCATCACTTCAACTCAGAGGCGTTTGCTGAGGGCAGGCGCCTTATAACTGATGGGGTGGCCAGCATCAAGGCCAACGTTCAAAGGGAAAACTTCCAGGCTGCCAGAGAGACACTGGGGAGAGTACTACACACACTACAGGTAAGAGGAGAGACACTGGGGAGAGTACTACACACACTACAGGTAAGAGGAGAGACACTGGGGAGAGTACTACACACACTACAGGTAAGAGGAGAGACACTGGGGAGAGTACTACACACACTACAGGTAAGAGGAGAGACACTGGGGAGAGTACTACACACACTACAGGTAGCTAGAGAGACACTGGGGAGAGTACTACACACACTACAGGTAGCTAGAGAGACACTGGGGAGAGTACTACATACATTACAGGTAAGAGGAGAGAGGGGGGGTGAAAGAGGGGATATGCAAACATTTCCAGTAGCTGGAGAGACACTGGGGAGAGAACTATACACACTACAGGTAGCTAGAGAGACACTGGGGAGAGTACTACACACACTACAGGTAGCTAGAGAGACACTGGGGAGAGTACTACACACACTACAGGTAGCTAGAGAGACACTGGGGAGAGTACTACACACACTACAGGTAGCTAGAGAGACACTGGGGAGAGTACTACACACACTACAGGTAGCTAGAGAGGGGAGACACTGGGGAGAGTACTACACACACTACAGGCTAGCTAGAGAGACACTGGGGAGAGTACTACACACACTACAGGTAGCTAGAGAGACACTGGGGAGAGTACTACACACACTACAGGTAGCTAGAGAGACACTGGGGAGAGTACTACACACACTACAGGTAGCTAGAGAGACACTGGGGAGAGTACTACACACACTACAGGTAGCTAGAGAGACACTGGGGAGAGTACTACACACACTACAGGTAGCTAGAGAGACACTGGGGAGAGTACTACACACACTACAGGTAGCTGGAGAGACACTGGGCAGAGTACTACACACACTACAGGTAAGAGGAGAGACACTGGGGAGAGGACTGTACACACTACAGGTAGCTAGAAAGACACTGGGGAGAGTACTACACACACTACAGGTAGCTAGAGAGACACTGGGGAGAGGACTGTACACACTACAGGTAGCTAGAAAGACACTGGGGAGAGGACTGTACACACTACAGGTAGCTAGAGAGACACTGGGGAGAGTACTACACACACTACAGGTAGCTAGAGAGACACTGGGGAGAGTACTGTACACAGTACAGGTAGCTAGAGAGACACTGGGGAGAGTACTACACACACTACAGGTAGCTAGAGAGACACTGGGGAGAGTACTACACACACTACAGGTAGCTAGAGAGACACTGGGGAGAGTACTACACACACTACAGGTAGCTAGAGAGACACTGGGGAGAGTACTACACACACTACAGGTAGCTAGAGAGACACTGGGGAGAGTACTACACACACTACAGGTAGCTAGAGAGACACTGGGGAGAGTACTACACACACTACAGGTAAGAGGAGAGACACTGGGGAGAGGACTGTACACACTACAGGTAGCTAGAAAGACACTGGGGAGAGTACTACACACACTACAGGTAGCTAGAGAGACACTGGGGAGAGGACTGTACACACTACAGGTAGCTAGAAAGACACTGGGGAGAGTACTACACACACTACAGGTAGCTAGAGAGACACTGGGGAGAGTACTACACACACTACAGGTAAGAGGAGAGACACTGGGGAGAGGACTGTACACACTACAGGTAGCTAGAAAGACACTGGGGAGAGTACTACACACACTACAGGTAGCTAGAGAGACACTGGGGAGAGGACTGTACACACTACAGGTAGCTAGAAAGACACTGGGGAGAGTACTACACACACTACAGGTAGCTAGAGAGACACTGGGGAGAGTACTACACACACTACAGGTAGCTAGAGAGACACTGGGGAGAGTACTACACACACTACAGGTAACTAGAGAGACACTGGGGAGAGTACTGTACACACTACAGGTAGCTAGAGAGACACTGGGGAGAGGACTGTACACACTACAGGTAGCTAGAGAGACACTGGGGAGAGGACTGTACACAGTACAGGTAGCTAGAGAGACACTGGGGAGAGGACTGTACACAGTACAGGTAGCTAGAGAGACACTGGGGAGACAGGTAGCTAGAGAGACACTGGGGAGAGGACTGTACACAGTACAGGTAGCTAGGGAGACGCAGGGGTGAGGAATGTACACAGTACTTCTGTCTAGAGGTGTCTATAATAGGGAATTAGATTGATAGCTTTCCCACAGAAACAGACTTGGTATATAATACATGTTTGTGTTTTGTCAGGACTTCTACAGCCACAGTAACTGGGTGGATCTGGGATACACTGAACCCTACGCCAACCTGATCCGCCCCGATCTCCCACTGGAAAACCTGGCAGGTAGGGAGGGCTTGAGTTAATGCAGCAACGAGGACAGCTAGGCATGGGATCCAACTGGAGGGAGCGAGGGTGGTAGGGCAGGGAAGGAGAGAGGGTGGTAGGGCAGGGAAGAAGAGAGGGTGGTAGGGCAGGGAAGGAGAGGGTGGTAGGGCAGGGAAGGAGAGAGGGTGGTAGGGCAGGGAAGGAGAGAGGGTGGTAGGGCAGGGAAGGAGAGAGGGTGGTAGGGCAGGGAATGAAGGAGGGAGGGAAGGTGGTAGGGCAGGGAGGGAGGGAGGGTGGTAGGGCAGGGAAGAAGAGAGGGTGGTAGGGCAGGGAAGGAGAGAGGGTGGTAGGGCAGGGAAGGAGAGAGGGTGGTAGGGCAGGGAAGGAGAGAGGGTGGTAGGGCAGGGAATGAAGGAGGGAGGGAAGGTGGTAGTGCAGGGAAGGAAGGGAGAAGGGAAGGAGGGTGGTAGGGAAGGGAAGGAAGGGGGAAGGAGGGAGGGTGATAGGGCAGGGAACGAAGGAGGGAGGCGTGCTTGGAATATTAGAGAAAAAGTATGAAAGCAGATTAAAAAGGAGACCAAGAGAGAAATCTGCTGCCACCTCTGGCTTCATATGATAATGAGGTCATTAAGGGTTTACAGGGAGTCTAAAGGGCAGACAGAGAGGGACACAAACACATATAATCTCCGATGTTCAACAGAGCGAGATACAGCAGAATAGTCTGAGGGAATTATGGGTAAGAGAAAGGACGACCACGCCCATTAAGGGTTTAGGAGAGTGTGTGTGTGTGTGTGTGTGTGTGTGTGTGTGTGTGTGTGTGTGTGTGTGTGTGTGTGTGTGTGTGTGTGTGTGTGTGTGTGTGTGTGTGTGTGTGTGTGTGTGTGTGTGTGTGTGTGTGTGTGTGTGTGTGTGTGTGTGTGTGTGTGTGTGTGTGATTCTTGATTTGCGGTGGTAAATGATGTCCCTTGACAATTTAGTTAATAACTGCTATTTTATAAGAAAGTCCTTTATACTGAAACCCATCTACACTAGCAGTCAAGAGTTTTAGAACACTTACTCATTCAGGGGTTTTCTTTATTTGAACTATTTTTCTACATTGTAGAATAACAGTGAATTCATCAAACCTATGAAATAACACATGGAATCAGGTGTTAAACAAATCAAAATGTATTTTATATTTCTGATTCTTCAAATAGCCTCGCTTTGCCTTGATGACAACTTTTCACACTCTTGGCGTTCTCTCAACCAGCTTCATGGGGTAGTCATCTGGAATGCATTTCAATAAACAGGTGTGCCTTCTTAAAACTGAACTTGGGAATTTCTTTCCTTCTTAATGCGTTTTAGCCAATCAGTTGTGTTGAAGAAGCCTATTTGGTAAAGACCAAGTCCATATTATGGCAAGAACAGTTCAAATTCAGTTTGAACAGTTCAAAAAACAGTTCAAAATTATAAAATAAATAAATAACGAAAGAGAAATGACAGTCCATCATTACTTTAAGATATAAAGGTCAGTCAATCATTACTTTAAGATATAAAGGTCAGTCCATCATTACTTTAAGATATAAAGGTCAGTCAATCATTACTTTAAGATATAAAGGTCAGTCCATCATTACTTTAAGATATAAAGGTCAGTCCATCATTACTTTAAGATATAAAGGTCAGTCCATCATTACTTTGAGATATAAAGGTCAGTCCATCATTACTTTAAGATATAAAGGTCAGTCCATCATTACTTTAAGATATAAAGGTCAGTCCATCATTACTTTAAGATATAAAGGTCAGTCCATCATTACTTTAAGATATAAAGGTCAGTCCATCATTACTTTAAGATATAAAGGTCAGTCAATCATTACTTTAAGATATAAAGGTCAGTCCATCATTACTTTAAGATATAAAGTCAGTCCATCATTACTTTAAGATATAAAGTCAGTCCATCATTACTTTAAGATATAAAGGTCAGTCCATCATTACTTTAAGATATAAAGGTCAGTCAATCATTACTTTAAGATATAAAGGTCAGTCCATCATTACTTTAAGATATAAAGGTCAGTCCATCATTACTTTAAGATATAAAGGTCAGTCCATCATTACTTTAAGATATAAAGGTCAGTCCATCATTACTTTAAGATATAAAGGTCAGTCCATCATTACTTTAAGATATAAAGGTCAGTCCATCATTACTTTAAGATATAAAGGTCAGTCCATCATTACTTTAAGATATAAAGGTCAGTCCATCATTACTTTAAGATATAAAGGTCAGTCCATCATTACTTTAAGATATAAAGGTCAGTCCATCATTACTTTAAGATATAAAGGTCAGTCCATCATTACTTTAAGATATAAAGGTCAGTCCATCATTACTTTAAGATATAAAGGTCAGTCATCATTCAGTCGCAAAAACCATCAAGTATTATGATGATTTGTCCTAAATACAATGATTTTAGTTTGGGAAATATTTAGAAATATCTTATTTCTTGCCACCCATTCTGAAACTGACTGAGGCTCTTTGATAAGTGTGGCAGTCATTTCAGTCACTGTAGTAGCTGACATGTATAGTGTTGAGTCATCCGCATACATAGACACACTGGCTTTACTCAATCGTCAGTAAAGATTGAAAATCCTGACCTATGTGTGTGTGTTGAGTGAATGCCAAGAGAGTGTGCAAAGCTGTCATCAAGGCAAAGGGTGGCTACTTTGAACAATCTCAAATATAAAATGTGTTTTGATTTCTTTAACACTTTTTTGGTTACTACATGATTCCATGTGTTATTTTATACTTTTGATATCTTCACTATTATTCTACAATGTAGAAAATCGTAAAAATAAAGAAAAACCCTTGAATGAGTAGGTGTTCTAAAACTTTTGACTGGTAGTGTATTTGTATGCATTGTAGAAACTACTGGGTCCCGGCAAATTGGCTCGTCCCATTGGTGATGTGTTGAGGTGTAGTGAAATGTTTTGGGGATTTAGACATATCTATCTATTATTTTGAAGAGACAGTGAACAAAATGATATATTATATTGTGTAAAATAATTTTAAAACAAAGGCTGTTAAAATACCTATTTTGTTGCTAGTATAATGTGTGTCCCTCAGATTTACGTCATTGGTGTCACCACCTTAATATCTCTGATGACAAAGATATTCAAGGTCCTTGCTCATTCTCCCCAGCGGCAAACTGTTAGTTGGGAGGAGTCTGTATTTTAAAGGAGGTGATTAGCTAATCACACACTTTTATCCCTGGATTCTGTGAATCATTTGGTGTGTCTCAATCCAATGTGTCACTTGCTGTTAGTCAATTTAAATGAAGGGAAATAACACTGTGAGCAAAATCATTAATCACATCACTAGTAAATCATTTTTAAAGATTTGAGCATTTGTAGCCTCCATTTCTGAAAATCTGACTTTACTTAAAATTACCATCATTGATATTACTACTCCTACAGGTGGTACAATGTTATTATAATGGTAAAAACTATTTAAAGTTATTAAGCTACCATATTGGTTCATTAAAATGGTAACATGCATTCATATAAATAAAAAATATATATTAAGTATATATATTTTTAATGCCACCGTATTTCAAGACCGACTCTTACGTTGTGATTTGGTTCGGTAGATGTCAGCACCCCGACCTGCAGTGACTGTTCCAGTGGGGGGTTCTGTTCCAACTCCATCCTGCCTAACATTCTTAATGAGAAGAAACTCACCTCTGGGTACATGGGGATCTTGTCCACAGCTAAGCCTAAAGGTATACACACACACACACACACACACACACACACACACACGCACGCACGCACACACACGCACGCACGCACGCACACCCTTCCCCATATACCCACACACTCTCTGTATAACACCCATCATCACCTCTCCTCCCCCAGGTAAGTGTAGTCATGGAGGTGCAGCTGACCTGACCAGCTCCAAGGTTCCTCGCGGGGGCATCAGCAAGGATGAGCGTCGCTCTGACAACGTGGCCCTGCACACTGCTGCTGTCACCGTGGCAACGACCGCAACCCTCCGGCTGCTGGACGACATCCGGGGAGCCGCCGGTGACAACAACTACCTACGGTACGGAGAGGGGGAGGGGGTGAAGGGGAGGAGAGGGGTAGAGGGGGTGAAGGGGAGGAGAGGGGTAGAGGGGGGTGAAGGGGAGGAGAGGGGTAGAGGCGGGTGAAGGAGAGGAGAGGGGTAGAGGGGGGTGAAGGGGAGGAGAGGGGTAGAGGGGGTGAATGAGGGAGATGGGTAGAGGGGGTGAAGGAGAGAAGAGGGGTAGAGGTGGGTGAAGGAGAGGAGAGGAGAGGAGTAGAGGGGTGAAGGAGAGGAGAGGGGTAGAGGGGTGAAGGTGGGGGAGAGGGGTAGAGGGGGGTGAAGGAGAGAAGAGGGGTAGAGGCCGGTGAAGGAGAGGAGAGGAGTAGGGGGGTGAAGGGGAGGAGAGGGGGTGAAGGGGAGGAGAGGGGTAGAGGGGGTGAAGGGGAGGAGGGGTGAAGGGGGAGGAAGGGGGTGAGGAGAGGGGGGTGAGGGGAGGAGAGGGAGGAGGAGAGGAGAGGAGTAGAGGGGTGAAGGAGAGGAGAGGGGGGGGGTGAAGGGTCGGAGAGGGGGTGAAGGGTCGGAGAGGGGTAGAGGGGGGTGAAGGGGAGGAGAGGGGTAGAGGAGTGAAGGAGAGGAGATGGGTTGAGGCGGGTGAAGGAGAGGAGAGGAGTAGAGGGGTGAAGGAGAGGAGAGGGGTAGAGGGGTGAAGGAGAGGAGAGGGGGTGAAGGGGAGGAGAGGGGTAGAGGGGGAGAAGGGGAGGAGAGGGGTAGAGGCGGGTGAAGGGGAGGAGAGGGGTAGAGGGGGTGAAGGGGAGGAGAGGGGTAGAGGGGGTGAAGGAGAGGAAGGGGTAGAGGGGTGTGAAGGAGAGGAAGGGGTAGAGGGGGTGAAGGAGAGGAAGGGGTAGAGGGGGTGAAGGGGAGGAAGGGGTAGAGGGGGTGAAGGGGAGGAGAGGGGTAGAGGGGGTGAATGGGAGGAGAGGGGTAGAGGGGGGTGAAGGGGAGGAGAGGGGTAGAGGGGGTGAAGGGGAATGAGAGGGGTAGAGGGGGTGAAGGGGAATGAGAGGGGTAGAGGCGGGTGAAGGGGAGGAGAGGGGTAGAGGGGGGTGAAGGAGAGAGAGAGGGGTAGAGGGGGTGAAGGGGAGGAGAGGGGTAGAGGGGGGTGAAGGGGAGGAGAGGGGTAGAGGGGGTGAAGTGGAGGAGAGGGGTAGAGGGCGGTGAAGGGGAGGACAGGGGGTGAAGGGGAGGAGAGGGGTAGAGGGGGTGAAGGAAAGGAGAGGAGTAGGGGGGTGAAGGGGAGGAGAGGGGTGAAGGGGAGGAGAGGGGTAGAGGGGGTGAAGGGGAGGAGAGGGGGTGAAGGGGAGGAGAGGGGGTAGAGGGGGGTGAAGGGGAGGAGAGGGGTGAAGGAGAGGAGAGGGGTAGAGGGGGTGAAGGAGAGAAGAGGGGTAGAGGCGGGTGAAGGAGAGGAGAGGGGGTAGAGGGGTGAAGGAAAGGAGAGGAGTAGGGGGGTGAAGGGGAGGAGAGGGGGTGAAGGGGAGGAGAGGGGTAGAGGGGGGTGAAGGGGAGGAGAGGGGGTGAAGGGGAGGAGAGGGATAGAGGCGGGTGAAGTAGAGGAGAGGAGAGGAGTAGAGGGGTGAAGGAGAGGAGAGGGGTAGAGGGGTGAAGGAGAGGAGAGGGGTAGAGGAGTGAAGGAGAGGAGAGGGGTTGAGGAGGGTGAAGGAGAGGAGAGGGGGTTGAGGGGTGAAGGGAGGAGGAGGAGTAGGGGTGAGAGGGGAGAAGGAGGGGAGGGGGTGAAGGGGAGGGGGTAGAGGGGGTGAAGGGGAGGAGAGGGGTAGAGGGGGGAGAAGGGGAGGGGTAGAGGGGGTAGAGGTGGGTGAAGGAGAGGAGAGGGGTAGAGGCGGGTGAAGGAGAGGAGAGGGGTAGAGGGGGTGAAGGGGAGAGAGGGGTAGAGGGGGGGTGAAGGAGAGGAGATGGGTAGAGGGGGTGAAGGAGAGAAGAGGGGTAGAGGTGGGTGAAGGAGAGGAGAGAGGGTTGAGGGGTGAAGGAGAGGAGAGGGGTAGAGGAGTGAAGGAGGGAGAGGGGTGAAGGTGAAGGAGAGGAGAGGGTAGAGGGGTGAAGGGGAGGGGGTAGGGGGTGAAGGGGAGGAGAGGGGGTGAGGGGAGGGGGGGTAGAGGGGGAGAAGGGGAGGAGAGGGGGTGAAGGGGAAGAGAGGGGTAGAGGGGGTGAAGGGGAGGAGAGGGGTAGAGGGGGGTGAAGGGGAGGAGAGGGGTAGAGGGGGTGAAGGGGAGGAGAGGGGTAGAGGCGGGTGAAGGAGAGGAGAGGGGGGGAGGGGGGTGAAGGGGAGGAGAGGGGGTAGAGGGGGGTGAAGGAGAGGAGATGGGTAGAGGGGGGTGAAGGAGAGGAGAGGGGTAGAGGGGTGAAGGTGGGGGAGAGGGGTAGAGGGGGGTGAAGGAGAGAAGAGGGGTAGAGGCCGGTGAAGGAGAGGAGAGGAGTAGGGGGGGGGTGAAGGGGAGGAGAGGGGGTGAAGGGGAGGAGAGGGGTAGAGGGGGTGAAGGGGAGGAGAGGAGAGGAGTAGAGGAGAGGAGTAGAGGGGTGAAGGAGAGGAGAGGGGTAGGGGGTGAAGGGTCGGAGAGGGGGTGAAGGGTCGGAGAGGGGTAGAGGGGGTGAAGGGGAGGAGAGGGGTAGAGGAGTGAAGGAGAGGAGATGGGTTGAGGCGGGTGAAGGAGAGGAGAGGAGTAGAGGGGTGAAGGAGAGGAGAGGGGTAGAGGGGTGAAGGGGAGGAGAGGGGGTGAAGGGGAGGAGAGGGGGTAGAGGGGGAGAAGGGGAGGAGAGGGGTAGAGGCGGGTGAAGGGGAGGAGAGGGGTAGAGGGGGTGAAGGGGAGGAGAGGGGTAGAGGGGGTGAAGGAGAGGAAGGGGTAGAGGGGGTGAAGGAGAGGAAGGGGTAGAGGGGGTGAAGGAGAGGAAGGGGTAGAGGGGGTGAAGGGGAGGAAGGGGTAGAGGGGGGTGAAGGGGAGGAGAGGGGTAGAGGGGGTGAAGGGGAGGAGAGGGGTAGAGGGGGGTGAAGGGGAGGAGAGGGGTAGAGGGGGGTGAAGGGGAATGAGAGGGGTAGAGGGGGTGAAGGGGAATGAGAGGGGTAGAGGCGGGTGAAGGGGAGGAGAGGGGTAGAGGGGGTGAAGGAGAGGAAGGGGTAGAGGGGGTGAAGGAGAGGAAGGGGTAGAGGGGGTGAAGGAGAGGAAGGGGTAGAGGGGGTGAAGGGGAGGAAGGGGTAGAGGGGGTGAAGGGGAGGAGAGGGGTAGAGGGGGTGAAGGGGAGGAGAGGGGTAGAGGGGGTGAAGGGGAGGAGAGGGGTAGAGGGGGGTGAAGGGGAATGAGAGGGGTAGAGGGGGGGGTGAAGGGGAATGAGAGGGGTAGAGGCGGGTGAAGGGGAGGAGAGGGGTAGAGGGGGGGTGAAGGAGAGGAGAGGGGTAGAGGGGGTGAAGGGGAGGAGAGGGGTAGAGGGGGGTGAAGGGGAGGAGAGGGGTAGAGGGGGTGAAGGAGAGGAGAGGAGTAGAGGGGTGAAGGAAAGGAGAGGAGTAGGGGGGTGAAGGGGAGGAGAGGGGTGAAGGGGAGGAGAGGGGTAGAGGGGGGGGGTGAAGGGGAGGAGAGGGGGTGAAGGGGAGGAGAGGGGTAGTAGGGGGGTGAAGGGGAGGAGAGGGGTGAAGGAGAGGAGAGGGGTAGAGGGGGGTGAAGGAGAGAAGAGGGGTAGAGGCGGGTGAAGGAGAGGAGAGGAGTAGAGGGGTGAAGGAAAGGAGAGGAGTAGGGGGTGAAGGGGAGGAGAGGGGGTGAAGGGGAGGAGAGGGGTAGAGGGGGTGAAGGGGAGGAGAGGGGGTGAAGGGGAGGAGAGGGGTAGAGGGGGGGTGAAGGGGAGGAGAGGGGTTGAGGCGGGTGAAGGAGAGGAGAGAGGAGAGAGGGGTGAAGGAGAGGAGAGGGGTAGAGGGGTGAAGGGGAGGAGAGGGGGTGAAGGGGAGGAGAGGGGTAGAGGGGGAGAAGGGGAGGAGAGGGGGTGAAGGGGAAGAGAGGGGTAGAGGGGGTGAAGGAGAGGAGAGGGGGTGAAGGGGAAGAGAGGGGTAGAGAGGATAAAGGAGAGGAGAGTGGTAGCGGGGTGAAGGGGAGGAGAGGGGTAAATGGGGGTGAATAGGAGAAGAAGGGTAGAGGAGGATCAAGGGGAGGAGAGGGGTAGAGAGAGGGGTGGTGAAGGGGAGGAGGGGGGTAGAGAGGGGTGAAGGGGAGGAGAAGGATAGAGAGGGTGAAGGGCAGGAGTGGAGGGGAAGAGGGAAATACCCATGTTGAAGTTACTCACAATCTCACTCTTATCTCTCTCTCTCTCTCCCACAGCTTCATGGGCATAGCGCGATCGGCAGTGGTTGCTTTTGTGATCGACACCACGGGGAGCATGAAGGATGACATCCTTGAAGCCAAGAGTGTTGTCAATGAGATCATCGACAGCAAAAAGGGAACACAGGATGAGCCCTCCCAGTACATCCTGGTCCCATTCAACGATCCAGGTAAGGCTGGCTTTACACTCCACCAAGCATTCTCCTTAGCAAAACATCACTGACAAACTCTGGCATTCACCGAAATGCTGGTGCGGTTTGTAGTTAAGTCAGGAAGTGGTTAGTGATCAGTGTGTGTTTGTGTGTAGAGTTCGGACCCCTGATAAGAACGACAAACCCTGATGTTATGAAAACAGAGATTGCTAAACTCAAAGCTGATGGAGGCGGAGACCTCCCTGAGATGTGCTTATCAGGCCTACAGGTACAGTGATTGACATGGCTATATTCCAATCAGGTTTCAGATATAATCCCATTCCTTTTTTATAATGCACCTGACAATAAATAAAGATACTAAGCATTCTCTCTCTCTCTCTCTCTCTCTCTCTCTCTCTCTCTCTCTCTCTCTCTCTCTCTCTCTCTCTCTCTCCCTCTCTCTCCCTCTCTCTCCTCTCTCTCTCTCCCTCTCTCCCTCTCCCTCTCTCTCTCTCTCTCTCTCTCTCTCTCTCTCTCTCTCTCTCTTTCTCTCTCTCTCTCTCCAGTTGGCGCTGACCGGTGCTCCTGCGTCGTCCAACATCTATGTTTTCACAGATGCCGTTGCCAAGGACATTGCGTTAAGGAACACCATCTTGGCCCTGATCAGGAGCACCAAGTCAACCGTGAGCACTTCCTGAAACACTTCCTGTTTTAGAAGAAACAATGTCCTGCAGTTCAGGATCTTATTAATTAGGTCACACAGTAGCAAAACGCAGCAAAATGTTTTCCAATGGCAAATCAAAAACAAGCCATTCTTATTGGAGAGGTAGACACTCCCTTTTTTCTTTCATTCTTCGTTTGGTGCCTAATGAATACGACCAGGCAAACTCTCTCAAACACACCTATGTGTCTCTCCAGGTGTCTTTCTTCATGACTGGTGATGGTGCTGGTGCTAGAAGGAGGAGGCGTGGAGTAGAGTCCAGCGAAGCTACATTCGAGACCTACAAGGACCTGGCGCTGGCGTCTGGTGGTCAGGCCATTGGAGTCACCAAGGAAAATCTGCCCCAGGCCACTGACATCATCATCGACTCCTCCACCTCCGCTCTGGTGAGTCAACACTGGTGGCCATTTTGTTTTAGATGAGTAGTTGATTTGAAATAATTCAAAACTTGATCAATTTTAAAAAACGTGCTTTATAAAAAATGAATTTTAGAAATGGCTAAACATAATTGTTATATCTATGATAATTAAATCCTCCAAGTTACAATAAAACAACAACATACCCTACATCACCTCTTCTTTCTATCCTCTTCTCTCATTCTGTCCTCCTCCTCCTCCCCCTCCTAAGGTGACAGTCCTACAGCGAGCGAGGAACCCAGGCAAAGCTGAGACATTCTCCTTCCTGCTGGATGAGTCTCTGAACAACATCACCATCTACATCACTGGAAAGTCCCTCACCTTCACCCTGAAGAACCCTGCAGGTGGGAACCTCCAACACCTACACACTGATCTAATATCAGTTTTCAGGTAAAGGTTCACCTAACTGAATAGGATGACATTTCCCCTAGACACTGATCTAAGGTTAGTTTTCCCTCCTTAATGGTTACAGTTGACCTGTTTTGCGTGTTTACGTATGTAGCTATCTTAATGTTTTTAAAGCACAAAGCACATTTTAACAAGGTATCGTGAACCAGGTATAGCCGATTGACAGTATGGTTGACTGTCATCCTATTTGACTGTCACCCTCCTTGCCCCTACAGGTGTGACCCAGAAACAGAATGAGGCCAACGGGGCACTGGGGACTGTCCAGACGGTGGGCAACCTCTTCCGGGTCCGTCTGGCCTCCAACAAACAGACAGGATTATGGGAAATCAGCATGAACTCCAACCAGCCCTACACACTGAAGGTCACTGGTGAGTTACCATAGAGATACGTCTGTTCTATTAAATATGTGTGTTATGCTCACGCTCAACACTTGTTACGAATCCCTTTTGGCCCGACAGTCTAGGGGGGGATGGTAATGAGATCCGTAACATAACTCATGCAAATTATTATTGTGACAAAGTAAAAGTGTGAACGAAATAACCACGACAACAGAAATCTACCGTCAAACTCTAGGTTTATTTATAAACACACGGTAATGGGGGGGGGGGGGGGGCAGGAAAAGGGGCTGAGCTGGACCCAAGGAAAGAAACAATAAATATACAAAAACACACCCCTAAGCTAGACTAGCCTACTTTAACAACAGCTAACTAACTAACCAAAAATACAGTGGGTGGTCCGCCCAGTTCTAACTAGTGTATTTAACAAAGTTCACCTACGGGTAGTGTATGCCCATGGGCGACTTGTCTTGGTTTCCCCCTTTTCCCACCAGCAAACAAACACCATAAAAAAACAATACTCACAGGTGATGACAAAGTGCTATGGAGGTGCTTTAAACAAAAGAGAGGTTAAGACACAAAGCGAGAGTGAAACACAGAGACCTACAGACATGGCATTTACAGAGAGATTGAGCTGAGCTTTAGAACAAACAAATGATCGGGTTTTTAAACCATGGGGAAGGAACTGTGATAGGTCAGGAAATAGGAGGAGGTGTGTCTTCTGATTGATGATTGATTGTTGACTGATTGGGGAGTGATGATTTTCACCTGTGAAGGGAGAAGGAGAGAAAAGAAACACACACACGGGATACACACACACACAGGATAACTGTATCCGTAACAACACTAGATGGCAGCTTGGATAC
Organism: Oncorhynchus gorbuscha; assembly: GCF_021184085.1. NCBI lineage: Eukaryota > Metazoa > Chordata > Actinopteri > Salmoniformes > Salmonidae > Oncorhynchus > Oncorhynchus gorbuscha. Next base: position 302,269 of record NC_060196.1, on the reverse strand, counting down.
ACACAGAGCCCAGACCTGGGTTTAAAACCTGTTAGAGACACCAGTTCCCATTTGGGAACGCACCCCCACCCCCCCAGCTGGAATGTGGCGCAGGGAACGCAAGAAATATTCCTAAAAATATTTAACCTCCACACATTAACAAGTAAAATAGCTCAAATGAAAGATAAACAAGTTGTTTATCTAGCCAGCAAGTCAGATGTCTAAAATGTTTTACGGCGAAAACATAGCACATATTTATGTCAAACCACCACTGCAGACATAGCTCATTAGCATAGCCAAGTAGGAAAAAATATGCAATCAACAAACGCAGGATTAATAGAAAAATCATTTCACTAACCTTTTGAAATCTTCATCAGATGACAGTAATATAACATGTTTTTTTTCAATAATATGCTATATATATCCATAAATCTCTGTTTACAATGATGCATCGTTCAAAAAATGCTACCCAAATGTCCTGAGAAATGACGATAGCCCCGGCAGATAACGTTAGCTAACAAGGAATACACATCATAAACTTTGACTAAATATGCATGTTTTACATATGTATAGCAAGATACACTTCTTCTAAATGCAATTGCATTGTTACATTTAATTTTAACGTTACATTTTGCGTTCACTAGACTATAATATGGAGTCGGCGCTCCCACAGTAGCATAATGACTCCTTTATCTTGGAGTCGACAGAAACCCAAAATTAATACATTAAATATTCCCTTACCTTTGTTGTTCTTCCATCAAACGACCTGGAAGGGATTATACTTACCAAACCAGCGTTTAGTTTTCAAGTCTACGTCTTTCGGTTCTCAAAATACCCACATTTCGGTCGAAATTTACGCAAAATTGAAGTAGTTGCGCACCAAAACGTTGAAATTATATATTATATGTCTAGTTAACTTGTCAAACTAACTTCATAATCAAGCTTTAACATGTTATAAAGGTGTACAGCAATTTTGAGAACAAACAGAAACACAGGCACCGTTCAATCGATCTTGGAAGAAAGAGAGGACTTGACCACTGCGCACAGAAAAGTGACAGCTGTTTTTGATTGACTGGGAGCATACCGGTGCTCAAACTCTCGAGAGCGGGCGATTCTCACAATGACAAGCCCCATTGAAAGCTGAGATCACGCTGAACACGTGGAGACTGTTCTGGGAGCTGTAACTGTTTGTGGAGGGTGTTTGTGATGACATCAAAGGTGGCCCAACTTTTCAGATGAGAAGAGATAGTTTGGGAGAATGCATATTTTGAGAGTTCTGCTTTACATAGAGACACAATTTAAACGGTTTTAAAAGCTTTAGAGTGTTTTCTATTCAATAATATTTTTCATTTGCATATATTAGCAACTTTTGACAAAAAATAATTATGTTTACCATGGGCACGCAATTACTCCAGCGGGGGCAGTAGACAGCCCTATCCCTAAAAGGTTAAATAATCCATTCAAATGTGTCACATGCACCAAATAAACTCAAAAAAAGAAAAGTCCATTTTTAAGGGCCATGTCTTTCAAAGATAATTCGTAAAAATCCAAATAACTTCACAGATCTTCATTGTAAAGGGTTTAAGCACTGTTTCCCATGCTTGTTCAATGAACCATAAACAATTAATGAACATGCACCTGTGGAACGGTCGTTAAGACATAACAGCTTACAGACGGTAGGCAATTATGGTCACAGTTTTGAAAACTTAGGACACTACAGAGGCCTTTCAACTGACTCAGAAGAAAGATGCCCAGGGTCCCTGCTCATCTGTGCGAACGTGCCTTAGGACTGCAGATGTGGCCAGACGCCTAAGACAGCGCAACAGGGAGACAGAGCGGACAGCTGATCGTCATTGCAGTGTCAGACCACGTGTAACAACACCTGCACAGGATCGGTACATCCGAACATCACACCTGCAGAAACAGGATGGCAACAACAACTGCCTGAGTTACACCAGGAACGCATAATCCCTCCATCAGTGCTCAGACTGTTCGTAATAGGCTGAGAGAGAATGGACTGAGGGCTTGTAGGTATGTTGTAAGGCAGGTCCTCACCAGACATCACATCACCGTCAGCAACGTTGCCTATGGGCACAAACCCATCGTCGCTGGACCAGACTGAGGACTGGCAAAAAGTGCTCTTCACTGATGAGTCACGGTTTTGTCTCACCAGGGATGATGGTCGGATTCACATCTATCGTCAAAGGAATGAGCATTACGCCGAGGCCTGTACTCTGGAGCGGGATCGATTTGGAGTTGGTCTGGGGAGGTGTGTCACAGCATCATCGGATTGAGCTTGTTGTCATTGCAGGCAATCTCAATGCTGTGCGTTACAGGGCAGATATCCTCCTCCCTCGTGTGGTACCCTTCCTGCAGGCTCATCCTGACATGACCCTCCAGCATGATAATTTCACCAGCCATACTAGTCGTTCTTTGCGTGATTTCCTGCAAGACAGGAATGTCAGTGTTCTGCCATGGCCAGCGAAGAGCCGGGTCTCAATTCCATTGAGAAGTCTGGGACCTGTTGGATCGGAGGGTGAGGCCTACGGCCATTCCCTCCAGAAATGTCCGGGAACTTACAGGTGCCTTGGTGGAGGAGTGGGATAACATCTCACAGCAAGAACTGGCAAATCTGGTGCAGTCCATGAGGAGGAGATGCACCGCAGTACTTAATGCAGCTGGTGGCCACACCAAATCCTGACAGTTACTTTTGATTTTGACCCCCACTTTCTTCAGGGACACATTGTTCAATTTCTGTTCGTCACGTCCGTGGAACTTGTTCAGTTTATGTCTCAGTTGTTGAATCTTGATATCTTCATACAAATATTTACACATTAAGTTTGCTGAAAATAAATGCAGCTAACAGTGAGGATGTTTTTATTTTTGCTGAGTCTACAACAGGTGTAGGTAGACCTTACCGTAAAATGCTTACTCATGAGCCCTTAACCAACCATTCAGTTTTAAAAAGTAAGTAATAAAAAGCAAGAAAAAAACTGGTTCCGAGTCAACCCAGAATTTGTAGGAAACTGGTTGTAATGAATCAAACGGAGGCCCAGCTACAATAGTCAGGAATGTTTATTTATGAGAGCTCTGGTCATAATACCATGTACATTGGTTTATATACCACTCATTTCATCATAAATGTCCCTTCTCCTCTCAGATACAATGGAAATATAGTTCACAAGCCTTCTCACATTGTCTGCCACCTGTTAAACAATCTACTACAAGCCCAAGACCATAGTCTGGCTTTTTTATGGCGGTTTTTGAGCAGTGGCTTCTTCCTTGCTGAGCGGCCTTTCAGGTTATATCGATATAGGACTCGTTTTACTGTGGATATAGGTACTTTTGTACCTGTTTCCTCCAGCAACTTCACAAGGTCCTTTACTGTTGTTCTGGAATTGATTTGCACTTTTCGCACCAGAGTACGTTTATCTCTAGATGACAGAACGTGCCTCCCTCCGGAGCGGTATGACGGCTGCGTGGTCCCATGGTGTTTATACTTGCGTACTATTGTTTGTATAGATTAACTTGGTACCTTCAGGTGTTTGGAAATTTCTCCCAATAATGAACCAGTCTTGTGGATGTCTAGAATTGTTTTCTGAGGTCTTGGCTGATTTCTTTTGATTTTCCCATAATGTCAAGCAAAGAGGTGCTGAGTTTGAAGGTAGGCTTTGAAATACATCCACAGGTACAACTCCAAATGACTCAAATGATGTCAGTTAGCCTATAAGAAGCTTCTAAAGCCATGACATATTTTTCTGGAATTTTCCAAGCTGTTTAAAGGCACAGTCGACTTAGTGTATGTCAACTTCTGACCCACTGGAATTGTGATACAGTGAATTATAAGGGAAATAATGTTTGGTCATGGTGGATGGTTGGGTGTATTACGCAATCTTCTCGCATCCCAAAGGTTGCTTGTTCATAACTCACCAGAACAATTTGAGCTAATTAGCAACTACTTAGCATGTTAGCAACTACTTAGCATGTTAGCAACTACTTAGCATGTTAGCAACTACTTAGCATGTTAGCAACTACTTAGCATGTTAGCAACTACTTAGCATGTTAGCTAACGCTTCCCCTTACCTTAACCCTTTTAGCTAACTCATTACCTAACCCTAACCATAACTATTTTAAATCATGTACAAATATGTCAAAAAGTATTTCACCCCAGGTCTGTTAGAGCCATAAGAGAAGGGAGAGAATACAGCCCTGACTGTGTGTGTGTGTGTGTGTGTGTGTGTGTGTGTGTGTGTGTGTGTGTGTGTGTGTGTGTGTGTGTGTGTGTGTGTGTGTGTGTGTGTGTGTGTGTGTGTGTGTGTGTGTGTGTGTGTGTGTGTGTGTGTGTGTGTGTGTGTGTGTGTGTGTGTGTGTGTGTGTGTGTGTGTGTGTGTGTGTGTGTGTGTGTCCAGGTCAGAGTACCATTGCCTTCATTTATGACTTTGTGGAGACTTTCGAGGGACCTCACCCAGGATACGCCCTCATCTCTGGCCGTCCAAAAGCAGGTAAGTCACTACAACATCATCTTAATCATCATCATTACCATATCAAGCAGGTAATCTGTCAATCACAATTTTACTAAGGCGACATCATGGCGACATCATCTACATGAATGCAGCTGCCACTTCATTAAAGCCGTTAGAGGCTTGATCATTGCGATCATTATGATCATTGCTCACATCGTTTTTCTCACTGGCGAGAGGTTTTGCATCGCTGCATTCTCTATCAGAAAGTAGGCTGGCCCTCTTTGATGTTGTGTGGGTCAAAACAATGCATTATGTTCATTTATAAAGCCGATTTAATCAAAGTCATAAAAAGCCATTAATTGTAATTTGTAATAATCGATGTCAACAGTTACATAGCCACACCCTTCAAGATAATTTTCCTTCTCTCTCAATTCAATTCAATTCAATTCAATTCAAGGGCTTTATTGGCATGGGAAACATGTGTTAACATTGCCAAAGCAAGTGAGGTAGACAACATACAAAGTGAATATATAAAGTGAAAAACAACAAAAATGAACAGTTAACATTACACATACAGAAGTTTCAAAACAGTAAAGACATTACAAATGTCATATTATATATATATATATACAATGTACAAATAGTTAAAGGACACAAGATAAAATGAATAAGCATAAATATGGGTTGTATTTACAATGGTGTTTGTTCTTCACTGGTTGCCCTTTTCTCGTGGCAACAGGTCACAAATCTTGCTGCTGTGATGGCACACTGTGCAATTTCACCCAGTAGATATGGGAGTTTTTCAAAATTGGATTTGTTTTCGAATTCTTTGTGGATCTGTGTGATCTGGGGAAATATGTCTCTCTAATATGGTCATACATTGGGCAGGAGGTTAGGAAGTGCAGCTCAGTTTCCACCTCATTTTGTGGGCAGTGAGCACATAGCCTGTCTTCTCTTGAGAGCCATGTCTGCCTACGGCGGCCTTTCTCAATTGCAAGGCTATGCTCACTGAGTCTGTACATAGTCAAAGCTTTCCTTAATTTTGGGTCAGTCACAGTGGTTAGGTATTCTGCCGCTGTGTACTCTCTGTTTAGGGCCAAATAGCATTCTAGTTTGCTCTGTTTTTTTGTTAATTCTTTCCAATGTGTTAAGTAATTATCTTTTTGTTTTCTCATGATTTGGTTGGGTCTAATTGTGCTGTTGTCCTGGGGTTCTGTAGGGTGTGCTTGTGTTTGTGAACAGAGCCCCAGGACCAGCTTGCTTAGGGACTCTTCTCCAGGTTCATCTCTCTGTAGGTGATGGCTTTGTTATGGAAGGTTTGTGAATCGCTTCCTTTTAGGTGGTTGTAGAATTTAATGGCTCTTTTATGGATTTTGATAATTAGTGGGTATCGGCCTAATTCTGCTCTGCATGCATTATTTGGTGTTTTACGTTGTACACGGAGGATATTTTTGCAGAATTCTGCGTGCAGAGTCTCAATTTGGTGTTTGTCCCATTTTGTGAAGTCTTGGTTGGTGAGCGGACCCCAGACCTCACAACCATAAAGGGCAATGGGCTCTATGACTGATTCAAGTATTTTTAGCCAAATCCTCTCTCTCTCCCTCCCTCCCTTTTTCTCTCCCTACCCCTACACTCGTCCTCCTCTCTCTCTCTCCCTCTTTTCTCTCCCTACCCCTACACTCGTCCTCCTCCTCTCTCTCTCCCTCTTTTTCTCTCCCTACCCCTACACTCGTCCTCCTCTCTCTCTCTCTCTCTCCCCTCTTTTCTCTCCCTACCCCTACACTCATCCTCCTCTCTCTCTCTCCCTCTTTTTCTCTCCCTACCCCTACACTCGTCCTCCTCTCTCTCTCTCTCTCTCCCCTCTTTTCTCTCCCTACCCCTACACTCGTCCTCCTCTCTCTCTCTCCCTCTCTTTCCCTCCGTTCCTCCTCTCTTCTCTCCTTCTCCCAGGTATGCCTGCCATGCTGTTGGTATCAGTGTTGGGCAGAAAGGGCCCAGCCTCTGTCAAGGTGGCCAACGTTGCCTTGGTGACAGTGTCAGGGTCAGAGGTCGTAAGTGGGGCCCTGGAAGACATGGGCAACGGGGAGTTCCTAGTTACGGTAACCAAGGTCCCTGCGGGGGAGTTTGTGGTGCTGCTGAACGGGACAGATGTGGTCTCCTCCACCGTGTTCCAGAGACAGTCCACCACTCAGATGTCCGTCTCCAAGGTTACCATCAAGGTAAGTTTACATTGAAAAACGCCTTTCATTTGTAAATGGTGAAGGAGTCTATACTGCATGTTGGGAAAGTGTTAGACAAAACCATGGTCATAGACATTTTCAAAAGTGGACCTCACAACAGCTCCTCAACAATTCCTCTTTCGTGTTCTTCTTGTCTTCTCAGGCCGTGGTGGACAGAAGCATGGAGCCTGGTAAACCCTTCACCCTTCCCTTCACCGTCATGACCGACGCCACTGGAGGCAGCTACAAAATCAGTGCCAGAAACGACCGAGACTTAGAAATGAACGTCCCTAGCAGGTAGGGATCAGGGCTGGAATATCCTGAGACTGGTCCCAGATCTGTTTGTATGGTCTTTTGTATGGTTATCTGTTCAAAAACAGCTTCTCTATGCTGGAAAAATGACTCAACATGACTAATTATTGTCCTCTCTTGGCATCACTTGTATTGACACTTAATGCTAACCCACTTAATGCTAACCCACTTAATGCTAACCCACTTAATGCTAACCCACTTAATGCTAACCCACTTAATGCTAACCCACTTAATGCTAACCCACTTAATGCTAACCCACTTAATGCTAACCCACTTAATGCTAACCCACTTAATGCTAACCCATTGCTGCTGCTAACTTATCAGCATCGCTGTGACCACCGGAGGAAACGCCACCGGTGAACTGACCATCACGGTGCCCGCCAACACCCCCTCAGGAACAGACGTCACCGTGACCATCGAGGCTGTGGCCCCCGGGGCGTCCGACTCCAACTACGCCGTCCTGCGCCTCTCTGTCGTCACCAAGGTAACCTCAGATATGTAGATATATCTACACTGAGTGTAAAAAACATTAAGAACACCTGGTATTTCCATGATATAGACTGAGCAGATGAATCAAGGTGAAAGCTATGATCCCTTATTGATGTCACTTGTTAAATCGACTTCAATCAGTGTAAATGAAGGGGAGGAGACAGGCCCCTCTCTCAAATTTTAGAACCCATTGTGGCCCGCGAGTCAAAAAGTTTGCCCACCTCTGGGTTAGAAGGACTCATAAGCCTTGAGACAATTGAGACATGGATTGTGTATGTGTGTCGTTCAGAGGGTGGAGACTAAATATTTAAGTGCCTATGAGTGGGTTATGGTAGTAGGTGCCAGGCGCATTGGTTTGTGTCAAGAACTGCAATGCTGCTGGGTTTTTTACGCTCAACAGTTTCCTGTGTGTATCAAGAATGGTCCACCACCCAAAGGACATCCAGCCAACTTGACACAACTGTGGGAAGCATTGGAGTCAACATGGGCCAGCATCCCTGTGGAACACTTTCAACACCTTGTAGTGTACATGGGGGGGGGGGTGTAATATTAGGAAGGTGTTCTTAATGTTTTGTACACTCAGTGTATATACAAATAGATTTAGTAGATATGCTAGAATGTGGATATATAAAGATACACTAGAGAGCTGACAGGCCTATAAGGTCCATCTCCACTCTATGGGCCGTCTCCACTCTATGGGCCCGTCTCCACTCTATGGGCCATCTCCACTCTATGGGCCATCTCCACTCTATGGGCCATCTCCACTCTATGGGCCATCTCCACTCTATGGGCCATCTATGGGCCATCCAGTCTCTATGGGCCATCTCCACTCTATGGGCCATCTCCACTCTATGGGCCATCTCCACTCTATGTCTCCACTCTATGGGCCATCTCCACTCTATGGGCCATCTCCACTCTATGGGCCCGTCTCCACTCTATGGGCCATCTCCACTCTATGGGCCCGTCTCCACCGGGCCATCTCCACTCTATGGGCCCGTCTCCACTCTATGGGCCATCTCCACTCTATGGGCCCGTCTCCACTCTATGGGCCCGTCTCCACTCTATGGGCCCGTCTCCACCGTATGGGCCCGTCTCCACCCCGTCTCCACTCTATGGGCCCGTCTCCACCGTATGGGCCCGTCTCCACTGTATGGGCCCGTCTCCACTGTATGGGCCCGTCTCCACCGTATGGGCCCGTCTCCACTGTATGGGCCCGTCCACTTCTAAATAGCCTCCTTTCCTTATCTCTTCTCCCTCTTCACCATGATTACTCGCTCTCTCTCTCTCTCTCTCTCTCTCTCTCTCTCTCTCTCTCTCTCTCTCTCTCTCTCTCTCTCTCTCTCTCTCTTCTGCAGGTGACAGATTTCACCCCTCCCCAGTGTGAGGTTGTCAGTGTCTCATCGGTCGACTGCCCAGCTGACCCAGCATTCTGTAACTCTGCCTTCTGGCAGCTCTCTGCCAACCTGACAGACGGTGTCAATGGCACAGGCATCACCAGCCTCAAACACCGCCAGGGAGCAGGCAGCCTCACCCACACGGACCTGAAGCAGACGGTTGTTGCAGCAGCATTCAACGCTTCGTGCTGCTCTCTGACAGTGGAGCTGGTGGCGGTGGACAAAGCCATGAATGTCGGCACCTGTCTATACACCACCAAGGTAACCTGGCATCACAGGAGGCTGGTGAGGGGAGGACGGCTCATAACAGTGGCTGAAATTGAGTGAATGGAATGTTGTCAAATACATGGAAACCATAGAAACGACGTGTTTGATACCGTTCCAGCCATTACTATGAGCCGTCCTCCCCAATTAAGGAGCCACCTGGGGATGTGATCTACTCTAAGTTTTACAGTGATTAGTTTATGAGTGTACTGTTATAAATAGGACATGTGACATCTCTGCAACTTTGAGAAAAAACACTTTGTGCCTGGTCGTCACAAGTTACCACAGCCACAAAGTCATAAACTCTGCCTATTTCTACAATTTATCTTCTTAAAAAAATATATCTTAACCTTAAGCACACTGCTAACCGTGCTAGTGTGCTAAAGTCCAACCTCGAAACATAAATGAAGGAATCAGAACCTGTAAATGGCAGGTGCTTGACAGCCCGCCGTTCTGTTTCGTGGACAAAGAATCTCATTGTTAGGGCGGAGACATAAGCATCATCATATATCCATATCTCTGATGAAAGTTGTTTGATGCTAACCGTAGCTCACGAATGTGAAGTTGTTTGAGTTGGATAAAATTACAAGCCTTTTATTTTTAAAAAATTATAATTTAAAAACAAATTCTTTCAACAGAAAGCATTTGTGACAATAGATTGTTGTATGAACAATTCCAAAGCTCTGCATGCTAATGGTTAGATCGGCTGTGAAATAATTGTGCGGCAGCACAACTGGCACCTGTACTCTGTATAATTAGTGTCAACTGTGATTAGACTGTGCCTGGCAGTGGTCCCGTGTAGGCCAGAGATTTGAAATCAAAACCCAACCCTCAGGTAAAAAGCCATGACCTCAATTACTCATCTCTGTTTTGATCAAAACTGACTCTATGACCAAAATTATCCTATTTACACTTTGTAGTCAAAAGGCGAGTTCTATTGATCCAGGTTCATTCGACCAAAATGAATAATAATTGTGAAGGTATGCAGGGCATGTGATTCTAACAGCTTGCTAAATCTATATTTCAACTATAAAAAATAATGTGTCTTTGCAGGATCCTTGTCCTTACTTTCCAGAATCCCTGAATTGCTTCGCCTTGAATTTCAGATTGGCTGGATACAAGTTTCAACATCCAATTATTTCAGATTTACTAGAGTGCAAGTTTCATCATGGAGCTGACTGTGGCGACACGTTGGCACATTAGAATGATTAGAATATGCGAGATATGAGTCAATTCTTGCATTCTGTCCATGCAGGCGTTTGCAGGCTCCCTGAGACATGAACCAGATAGGTAGGAGGGCAAACAGGCTGTCTGCAGTTCATTCATCCATTTCCCTAAATGGATCAACTCAACTACTTTATTATTTTAACCAACACTAGGTTTTTAGCTAAAAAGTTGTTGTAGGTGTGACGTCATTCCGTCCAGCTTTTTTAATGACAAGACCTTCAGTGGAAACGCACTGTAGCAGGCATCCATTTTCTATGCAAATTGCCAACAAAAGATATCTGGACAAGGCGTCATTGTAAATAAGAATTTGTTCTTAACTGACTTACCTAGTTAAATAATATGTATATATTGTTTAATAAAACATGTATTTGACTAATAGCGATGCCTTGTAGGCCATTTACAACCAAGTAAGTCTTTTTTTTGAGTTCAGCTCCTCTTTAAGAGTGTTGAAGCTCAGCCGCACATGTACTCTGGTGGTCAGAGAAAGTGCTACCAAATCTCTGGGCCAGAATTAGACTGATAGAACCCAAGTCTCTCTTTCTCCTCATCACTTAATCTCCCCCCCCCATTGCAGGTGACAGATGTCACCCCTCCCCAGTGTGAGGTGGTCAGCGTCTCGGTGGTCGACTGCCCAGCTGACCCAGCAGCCTGCAGCTCCGCCTTCTGGCAGCTCTCTGCCAACCTGACAGACGGCGTCAATGGCACGGGCATCACCAGAGTCACACACCTCCAGGGCGTAGGCAGCCTCACCCACACGGACCTGAAGCAGACGGTTGTTGCAGCAGCATTCAACGCTTCGTGCTGCTCTCTGACAGTGGAGCTGGTGGCGGTGGACAAAGCCATGAATGTCGGTACCTGTCGGTTTTCCATCGTCCGCAACGCAGGACCGCCCTCCATCGCTCTGTCCCTCCCACTGTTGGTGTGTCTGCTGGTCTCTGCCTTCTTCACTACATCCCTCAGAGACCTACTTATCTGATCTAATGCTGCATTCATAACCAAGTGGGAATCTGTCATTTAAACCTTGTGAAGTGCATTCACATGCTTAGAACTTATTGGGAAACACTGATTTGTCTCATGGCCAACCAGCTGCGACAACCATAAACACAAAGTACAGCCATCATGCTTGCTAAATAATTCTAGATTTCAAAAGCCATATTAGATTAGATCGATAGATAAATAGATTGCTTTTAATAAGGTTTCGTTGCATTTAACTGCTGAAAATGCTGTTATCGAGTTCATTTCCTTAGCAGGTGACATCAGAGGTCAGCATTTGGGAGAAGTTGTAGCTCAGGGGTGATAGACTAGTAATTACCAGTTGGAGGGGTGTTCAAGTGGATTTTCCTTTGTCTTTTGTGGTAAATGCCACCTTCCCACTTGGTTAAGGTAATAGGGTAAGGCTCATGTGCTGACTGCCTTCCCGACACTGCCTCTTAATGTTAACGGTTACGTTCCAGGCCGACCATATTGCAGACATTGCATTGCATCAACAAATGCTTTGCGTGATACATCATTGTCGGCTGATCTGTTGAACACCTATCCACGTGTGAACTCTGACTTCCTGACACTGCCTCTTAATGCTAAATGATGCATCAGATTGCTATGTGATGTGTGAAGCTGATCTGTTGAACACCTATCCACGTGTGAACTCTGACTTCCTGACACTGCCTCTTAATGCTAAATGATGCATCAGATTGCTATGTGATGTGGGAAGCTGATCTGTGAACACCTATCCACGTGTGAACTCTGACTTCCTGACACTGCCTCTTAATGCTAAATGATGCATCAGATTGCTATGTGATGTGTGAAGCTGATCTGTTGAACACCTATCCACGTGTGAACTCTGACTTCCTGACACTGCCTCTTAATGCTAAATGATGCATCAGATTGCTATGTGATGTGTGAAGCTGATCTGTTGAACACCTATCCACGTGTGAACTCTGACTTCCTGACACTGCCTCTTAATGCTAAATGATGCATCAGATTGCTATGTGATGTGTGAAGCTGATCTGTTGAACACCTATCCACGTGTGAACTCTGACTTCCTGACACTGCTCTTAATGCTAAATGATGCATCAGATTGCTATGTGATGTGGGAAGCTGATCTGTTGAACACCTGAACACCTATCCACGTGTGAACTCTGACTTCCTGACACTGCCTCTTAATGCTAAATGATGCATCAGATTGCTATGTGATGTGGGAAGCTGATCTGTTGAACACCTATCCACGTGTGAACTCTGGCAGGCGTCTGCAAGGTAGTCAGCCTGAAACATGGCCAAAGCCACAATGAAAATGAATGTCCCTTTTGTAAACAAACTGCCAACAGTCTCTCTCTCTCTAGTCACTTTCTCAACGTGTTATTTGCACTGTAAGATGTTTTCATTTTCAAGTCTTTAGTTTACATCTGTCATGAATAAAACATCTCTGCTTTCCTACTGACTCTGTATTATAACAAAACAAATAACCTGAGGTAGTTTAGTAGCAATGTGAATTCTGATATCACATATCAGTGAAACTAGATAGTGGTCAGTCTGCTTGACTAGGCTAGTAGTTTAGTGCTCAGGACACAGTTTAGGACACAGTTTAGGGTAAATGATGCTTTGACTGCACACCTCCCACCCCTAGGGAGCAGCAGCATAATTGGCATAATAAAGAAATCCCCATCAAAATCCATCTGTTTAAACTAAAGATATGTGTTTTTTGCATGGTCTGCTTCTCAATCTGCCGATGTCCTCATGTGTGGTGGAAGGTAACACCTACAGGGGTGTTTTTCAGACCAGCAGGGGGGTGGTGCTTGGAATCATTGGAATCATTGACTTTGTGAAATCCCGAAACAACTCATCACTGAGTACCACTCTTCATATTTTCAAGCATGGTGGTAGCTTCATCACGTTATGGGTATGCTCGTCATCGGCAAGGACTTGGGAGTTTTTTAGGATAGAAATAAATGGAATAGAGCTAAACACAGTCAAAATCCTAGAGAAAAACCTAGTTTTCTGCTTTCCAATAGACACTGGGAGAAAAATTCTGCTTTCAGCAGGACAATAACCTAAAACACACTGGAGTTGCTTACCAAGACGACATTGAATGTTCTTAAATCTACATGAAAATCTATGGCAAGACTTGAAAACGGCAGTCTAGCAATGATCAACAATCAGCTTGACAGAGCTTGAAGAATTGTAAAATATAATATATAAATATTGTACAATCCAGCTGTGCAAAGCTCTTAGAGACTTACCCAGAAAGACTCACAGTTGTAATCACTGCCAAAGGTGATTATCATAATGTATTGACTCAGGGGTGTGAATACTTTTGTAAATGAGATATTTAGGCTTTAATACAACAAAATGTGGAATAAGTGAAGGGGTATGAATACTTTCTGAAAACACTGTAGATGTCCAACTGCCATTAGTTGATATGAGAAATAATACATTTCCAACATAGAAGCACAATAGCCAAACCAAAATATGAACTTTAATTGGTTCTTGCTAACTGACCCAGAGAGGAGAGTCAGATTTATTTTCAGTGTAAGTAGCAAATCTGATATTGCAATGTCATAGGGTGCCTATCCTAGACAGTTTAAACTTTCAAATGACTGATAGTGTTGGGCCCAACATGTGCCTGGACGCTGAGACAGTGCACCCTCCCAAGCATATCTAATAGCTCTGGAAAATTATTAAAACAAGTCATGTCCTACCTCATCCCCATACTGGTATTTATTTATTTATTTTCCTCCTTTGCACCCCAGTATCTCTACCTGCACATTCATCTTCTGCCGATCTACCATTCCAGTGTTTAATTGCTTTACTGTAATTACTTCGCCACCATGGCCTATTTATTTCCTTATCTTACCTCATTTGCACTCACTGTATACAGACTTCTTGTTTTCTTTTTTCTACTGTATTATTGACTGTATATTTTGTTTATTCCATGTGTAACTGTGTTGTTGTATGTGTCGAATTGCTACGCTTTATCTTGGCCAGGTCGCAGTTGTAAATGAGAACTTGTTCTCAACTAGCCTACCTGGTTAAATAAAAAAAAATAAAAAAATGTCTGGTTTAAACGTTCAACAGCACTGAATAAGTTCAACCCTAGAATAAAATTAAAGCTATCTTTTAGGGCTAGGCCTAATTCTATCAGCCCACACCATTCTATAAATGATCCATTAAACCAGCCATGAGGAACATCATTGATCAAAAGTGCGACGAAAGCACAGAACATGAAACAAATTTAAATGAAACTATTTGAAACCTGTCGACCATAAAACCATAATGTGCGTGACCGCGATAAAACTAAATATAACCTTGCTTTTCGGCATAACAACTTCTTAATAAACAAAATGTACAAATAATCAGATTTTGTTTTAAATACAATAAATGTAAATTCAACATTTTTCTCATTTTTTACGCTAGGTCATCACTAAGCTACGTCATTCTTTTTTACGCTACGCTATCACTTAGCTACGTCATTCTTTTTTTACACTACGTCATCACTTAGCTACGTCATTCTTTTTTACACTACGCTCATCACTTAGCTACGTCATTCTTTTTTACACTATGTCATCACTTAGCTACGTCGTTCTTTTATTACACTATGTCATCACTTAGCTACGTCGTTCTTTTATTACACTATGTCATCACTTAGCTACGTCGTTCTTTTATTACACTATGTCATCACTTAGCTACGTCGTTCTTTTTTACACTACGCTATCACTTAGCTACGTCGTTCTTTTATTACACTATGTCATCACTTAGCTACGTCGTTCTTTTATTACACTATGTCATCACTTAGCTACGTCGTTCTTTTTTACACTACGCTATCACTTAGGTACGTCATTCTCTCGCAGCATGAACCTTTCAAACAACAAAAGTAGCCCCAAATGTTTACACAACCAAAGCGTTGACTCTTGTAATCAATCAGTACAGAAAAATATAAAATAACAAGTCCTCCCGGGTCACTATGAGAATAGATTGAGATCCCTGCGTCATTAATCACTGTGAGAATTCAAGATTGAATTAAAAAAGGATTAAATGTATTTTTTTCCTCACCAAACTACACAAAATATCCCATTAAAACCTATATGGCTGGGTTTTGAACTGACAAATGGAGAATGTCTAGTAACTCCCTTCTATACACCCTATTCTTATATCGTGCACTACTTTTGACCAGAGCCTGCATAGTGCACGATATAGGGAATAGGGTGCCATTAAAGGCTCGTCCCCTGTCCTCTCTATCGGTCTTTGTGTATTGTCTTCAGGTGTTTCTTCAGATGGCCAGTCTGTTTGAAGTGCTTGCCACACTCAGAGCAGGTGTAAGGTTTCTCCCCAGTGTGGACCAGTTTGTGCCTCTTCAGATTATTGTAATCCAGAAAGCCCTTCCCGCAGTACGAGCACCAGTGTCTCTTCTCCCCGTTGTGTCACCTCAGGTGAACATTCAGCTCCACACGCCTCTTGAACCGCTTCACACAGAGGGAGCAGGCAAACGGTTTCTCTCCAGTGTGAACACAGAGATGCGTCTCCATGCGTCTCCATGTCGCGCCGAATGGCGAAGCGTTTGCCAGAGGTCGGGCAGGCGAACGGGCACACGCCGCTGTGGACCATCTGCTCGTGCTTAGTCAGGCCGAAGCGGTAGACGAAGGTCTTGCTGCACTGCGGACACTGGTCGCCATGGACGCGGTCATGGCGGTTGAGGCCCTTGAGGTTGGGGAAGTCCTTGCCGCAGGCTGAGCAGACGAACGGGCGCTTCCCCATGTGGAGGGAGGCATGACTCTCTAAAGAAGCGGTGCTGCTCAGGACACGACCGCAGTCTGCACACTGGATTTTGGCGAGACGTTTCGGTGGAGCCTGTTGGAGCTGGTATGGTACCGGAGGGAGGTTCTCTCTTCTCTGGGTTTCTTAGCAACCACTGGAGATGGAGTACTGTTCTGGGGGCAGGGCCTTAAGCGGAGGCGGAGACCAGAGAGGAGCGCTTCACGTTGACTTGACTTGCTGCCACCACCTACCTGGACAACAATCTCCTCCTTTTTCTCGCCGGCGGGTGTCGTCTCCGTAGCGACAGACCTGGTTGTCACAGCTTCCGTAGACGTGGCAGGGAGGGAAGAAAGCCCTCCCTCATCTTCCTGCCCTTCATCTTCCTCCCCCCCTTTTTCCTCCTCCTCTTCCTCCAACCACGGCAGGGCGCGTACTTGGGGTACTACTGACAACTGAGCTAAAAGCTGTGTCTTAGACATTTGCAAGGGGCAAGAGGGTGTAGTTACAGCAGGGTCTGACAGCTGAGGAGGAGCTTCATCAGACATCCTCTCTGGGACAGCAGGTGACTTCAGTCGTGGCACAGTGGGGGAGCGTTGCACATGATCAGTGACCAACGGCGCCTGCTTTTCAGGGGGGCCGGCAGGTTCTGTCAACATAGTTGGAGAAGGAGCGGACTTGACCGATGGTGTTAGTGATGTTGCTGTGGCAACACCCAACTGCTCCAAAACTGTAGGCGGTTGCGGTTGTGTTGGTGGTGCGGCCAGTGGTCCTGTAGGCCTAGCTGGTTGTATTGAGGGCACTGCTATTGGACGAGCTACAGGTAGAACGTCTGTGAAGGACTGCGATGGTGATGATTGGGGTGGATGAGAGGGTACGGGGCTGGGCTGTGTATCCTGAAGAGGGGTTCTGGGTAACCCGGAGAGGACAGGTGGCAGGCGCTCTGACGCTGCTGCTGTCGACTTCACATTTACGGTCGACTGGACAGTTTCTTTTGACAGAGTAGTTACCGTGGACTGGACCAATACAGCAGACAGGACAGATGATGTAGACTGGATAGTGGCTGCTGATTGAGGAGATGCTGTCTGGTGTAATGTTGATGGAGACTCTGCTGCTGGTATTACCAGTGACTGCTGTTCTGCTCCAGGGGCCTGGCCTGCACTACCACTGGTAACCTCTCTGGTCCTGGGCTGGGATGGGTTGAGAGCCTGGGGGGCCTCCTGGGTGTCTGGATCTCCCTGGAAGACGGCCGCTGCGGCTCCTGAGGTAGACTTTCCTGGGTATAACGGTTGATCAGGGCCCTGACGGCTCCAGGAGGGACCAGGGCTACAGAGGGACAGGACGGAGAAAGGTGGCGTGGATAGTGGAAAGCGAGAGACGCAGAGAGAGACAGAGAAAGAACAAAAGACTGAGAGAATAACAGTGGAGAGATAATTATAGATATTATTAGAGCCTGGTTCTCATTCCAATACTGTTTAATACATTGTAATAAGATATGTGATTCAGAAGCAGGTCTCCCTAGTTCCTACCTCTGCCTGGTAACTCTCTGAGAGGTTGTCTGTGGACCAGAGTCGGGGGGCCTGCCCCTTCCTTCTTCAGCAGTATGTACCCAGGGGAGTAGTCATCAGAATAGTCTGCCTCCTGATGGCACAATCAACCACAAAAGCTTAGGGTCATTGAAAACTCTGACAAAGACCGTGAGGCCGATGTACATAAGCTTAAATGAACAAGTGATACTAGCAAGCGCAGTGTGAAGGTTTCTCTTTTTTTCTGGGTTCACCAACAACAGGTTGAGTATAGAGAGGTGGATGAATTGACAAGACGGCACAAACATGTCATGTTTGTCATTTATTATCATGTCTTGTCCCTGTGCTCCCCATGCTATTCGTTTCCCTCTGCTGGTCTTATTTGGTTCTTTCCCTCCTTCTATCCCTCTCTCTCCCCCTCCCTCTCTCACTCTCTCGCTCTCTCTTCTCTCTATCGTTCCGTTCCTGCTCCCAGCTGTTCCTATTCCCCTAATCATCATTTAGTCTTCCCACACCTGTTCCCGATCCTTTCCCCTGATTAGAGTCCCTATTTATTCCTTTGTGATCCGTTCCTGTCCCGTCGGTTCCTTGTATTGTATTCACCATGCTGTGATTGCGTTTCGCCCTGTCCTGTCGTGTTTTTGCTGTGATTGTGTATCGCCCTGTCCTGTCGTGTTTTTTGCCTTCATCAGATGCTGCGTGTGAGCAGGTGTCTCTGTCGACTACGGCCTGCGCCTACCCGAAGCGACCTGCAGTCTGTGGCCGCTTCTCCAGTTATTTCCCCTCTACAAGTCTAGAGGATTTCTGTTATTCCCTGTTTGGACTTAAATAAACTCTGTTTCTGTTAAGTCGCTTTTGGGTCCTCTTTCACCCGCATGACAGAAGGAACCGACCAAGTAATGGACCCAGCGACTTCAGACGCTCGTTACACTGCCGTCAGGATCCAAGGAGCCATGCTCGGCAGACACGAGCAGGAATTGTCTGCTGCTCGCCATGCCGTGGAGAACCTGGCCGCTCAGGTTTCCGACCTCTCTGGACAGTTCCAGAGTCTACGTCTCGTGCCACCTGTTACTTCCTGGCCTGCCGAGCCTCCAGAACCTAGGGTTAATAACCCACCTTGCTACTCCGGGCAGCCCACTGAGTGCCGCTCCTTTCTCACGCAGTGTGAGATTGTGTTCTCTCTCAACCCAACACATACTCTAGAGAGAGAGCTCGGGTTGCTTACGTCATTTCACTCCTTACTGGCCGGGCTCGAGAATGGGGCACAGCTATCTGGGAGGCAAGGGCTGATTGCTCTAACAAGTTCCAGAACTTTAAAGAGGAGATGATTCGGGTTTTTGACCGTTCAGTTTTTGGTAGGGAGGCTTCTAGGGCCCTGGCTTCCTTATGCCAAGGTGAACGGTCCATAACGGACTATTCTATTGAGTTTCGCACTCTTGCTGCCTCTAGTGAGTGGAACGAGCCGGCGCTGCTCGCTCGTTTTCTGGAGGGACTCCACGCAGTGGTTAAGGATGAGATTCTCTCCCGGGAGGTTCCTTCAGATGTGGACTCTTTGATTGCTCTCGCCATCCGCATAGAACGACGGGTAGATCTTCGTCACCGGGCTCGTGGAAGAGAGCTCGCATCAACGGTGTTTCCCTGCTCCGCATCGCAACCATCTCCCTCCTCTGGCTTTGAGACTGAGCCCATGCAGCTGGGAGGGATTCGCATCTCGACTAAGGAGAGGGAACGGAGGATCACCAACCGCCTGTGCCTCTATTGCGGAGTTGCTGGACATTTTGTTAATTCATGTCCAGTAAGAGGCCAGAGCCCATCAGTAAGCGGAGGGCTACTGGTGAGCGCTACTACTCTGGTCTCTTCATCTAGATCTTGTACTACTATGTCGGTCCATCTACGCTGGACCGGTTCGGGTGCTACATGCAGTGCCTTGATTGACTCTGGGGCTGAGGGTTGTTTCATGGACGAAGCATGGGTTCGGAAACATAACATTCCTTTCAGACCGTTAGACAAGCCTACGCCCATGTTTGCCTTAGATGGTAGTCATCTTCCCAGTATCAGATTTGAGACACTACCTTTAACCCTCACAGTATCTGGTAACCACAGTGAGACTATTTCTTTTTTGATTTTCCGTTCACCGTTTACACCTGTTGTTTTGGGTCATCCCTGGCTAGTATGTCATAATCCTTCTATTAATTGGTCTAGTAATTCTATCCTATCCTGGAACGTTTCTTGTCATGTGAAGTGTTTAATGTCTGCCATCCCTCCCGTTTCTTCTGTCCCTACTTCCCAGGAGGAACCTGGCGATTTGACAGGAGTGCCGGAGGAATATCATGATCTGCGCACGGTCTTCAGTCGGTCCCGAGCCAACTCCCTTCCTCCTCACCGGTCGTATGATTGTAGTATTGATCTCCTTCCGGGGACCACTCCTCCTCGAGGTAGACTATACTCTCTGTCGGCTCCCGAACGTAAGGCTCTCGAGGATTATTTATCTGTGTCTCTTGACGCCGGTACCATAGTGCCTTCTTCTTCTCCGGCCGGGGCGGGGTTCTTTTTTGTTAAGAAGAAGGACGGTACTCTGCGCCCCTGCGTGGATTATCGAGGGCTGAATGACATAACGGTTAAGAATCGTTATCCGCTTCCCCTTATGTCATCAGCCTTCGAGATTCTGCAGGGAGCCAGGTGCTTTACTAAGTTGGACCTTCGTAACGCTTACCATCTCGTGCGCATCAGAGAGGGGGACGAGTGGAAAACGGCGTTTAACACTCCGTTAGGGCATTTTGAGTACCGGGTTCTGCCGTTCGGTCTCGCCAATGCGCCAGCTGTTTTTCAGGCATTAGTTAATGATGTTCTGAGAGACATGCTGAACATTTTTGTTTTTGTCTATCTTGACGATATCCTGATTTTTTCTCCGTCACTCGAGATTCATGTTCAGCACGTTCGACGTGTTCTACAGCGCCTTTTAGAGAATTGTCTCTACGTAAAGGCTGAGAAGTGCTCTTTTCATGTCTCCTCCGTTACTTTTCTCGGTTCCGTTATTTCCGCTGAAGGCATTCAGATGGATTCCGCTAAGGTCCAAGCTGTCAGTGATTGGCCCGTTCCAAGGTCACGTGTCGAGTTGCAGCGCTTTTTAGGTTTCGCTAATTTCTATCGGCGTTTCATTCGTAATTTCGGTCAAGTTGCTGCCCCTCTCACAGCTCTTACTTCTGTCAAGACGTGTTTTAAGTGGTCCGGTTCCGCCCAGGGAGCTTTTGATCTTCTAAAAGAACGTTTTACGTCCGCTCCTATCCTCGTTACTCCTGACGTCACTAGACAATTCATTGTCGAGGTTGACGCTTCAGAGGTAGGCGTGGGAGCCATTCTATCCCAGCGCTTCCAGTCTGACGATAAGGTTCATCCTTGCGCTTATTTTTCTCATCGCCTGTCGCCATCTGAGCGCAACTATGATGTGGGTAACCGTGAACTGCTCGCCATCCGCTTAGCCCTAGGCGAATGGCGACAGTGGTTGGAGGGGGCGACCGTTCCTTTTGTCGTTTGGACAGACCATAAGAACCTTGAGTACATCCGTTCTGCCAAACGACTTAATGCCCGTCAAGCTCGTTGGGCGTTGTTTTTCGCTCGTTTCGAGTTTGTGATTTCTTACCGTCCGGGTAGCAAGAACACCAAGCCTGATGCCTTATCCCGTCTGTTTAGTTCTTCTGTGGCTTCTACTGATCTCGAGGGGATTCTTCCTTATGGGCGTGTTGTCGGGTTGACAGTCTGGGGAATTGAAAGACAGGTTAAGCAAGCACTCACGCACACTGCGTCGCCGCGCGCTTGTCCTAGTAACCTCCTTTTCGTTCCTGTTTCCACTCGTCTGGCTGTTCTTCAGTGGGCTCACTCTGCCAAGTTAGCTGGTCATCCCGGTGTTCGAGGCACTCTTGCGTCTATTCGCCAGCGCTTTGGTGGCCGACTCAGGAGCGTGACACGCGCCGTTTCGTGGCTGCGTGTTCAGACTGCGCGCAGAAGAAGTCTGGTAATTTTTTTTCTGCTTCTGCTCCTGGTCTTGCTGGGTCTCAGTCTGTTCCCTGCCATCGCATCTCTCCTGTTCTTGTCCCTGCCCTTGCTGTGTCTCAGTCTGTCCCTAGTTCTCATTTTTTTTTTTAGAGTAGTACCCTAGTTTCCCTTTTTATCGTTTTTCGTTACGGTCCTGAGGAGAGGAGTTGGGTTCTTTCTCGGGACGTGCTGGACCGTTTGATCTATGATTTCCTCCGTTGCCGCCAGGATTCCTCCTCGAGTGCGCCAGGAGGCGCTCGGTGAGTGGGGGGGTACTGTCATGTTTGTCATTTATTATCATGTCTTGTCCCTGTGCTCCCCATGCTATTCGTTTCCCTCTGCTGGTCTTATTTGGTTCTTTCCCTCCTTCTATCCCTCTCTCTCCCCCTCCCTCTCTCACTCTCTCGCTCTCTCTTCTCTCTATCGTTCCGTTCCTGCTCCCAGCTGTTCCTATTCCCCTAATCATCATTTAGTCTTCCCACACCTGTTCCCGATCCTTTCCCCTGATTAGAGTCCCTATTTATTCCTTTGTGATCCGTTCCTGTCCCGTCGGTTCCTTGTATTGTATTCACCATGCTGTGATTGCGTTTCGCCCTGTCCTGTCGTGTTTTTGCTGTGATTGTGTATCGCCCTGTCCTGTCGTGTTTTTTGCCTTCATCAGATGCTGCGTGTGAGCAGGTGTCTCTGTCGACTACGGCCTGCGCCTACCCGAAGCGACCTGCAGTCTGTGGCCGCTTCTCCAGTTATTTCCCCCTCTACAAGTCTAGAGGATTTCTGTTATTCCCTGTTTGGACTTAAATAAACTCTGTTTCTGTTAAGTCGCTTTTGGGTCCTCTTTCACCCGCATGACAAAACAGATCTGGGACATAGACTAGCTGGGGACTCAGGCTAGAAGCCTGTCTTACCCAGTCCACCTCCTGTTTGATCAGAACAAAGGCTCGTCATACGCTCCACAGTGCAGCTCAGTCCCCTGGTCCTCCTCCCGCAGGGATTGCTCCCAGCCCGAGGTAAAGCCTGCTTTGTCAGAACTGAAAATACCAGACCAGAAGAGAGTTGTACTTAGGATAAAAGGCACAAAAAACACTCTCGAGTTAAAATTTAGAAACCAACTGATGTGACAGAACATTTCAACATCCTGTGTTGCAACCATACAAATAGAATCCCGTCAAATTGCCAGTGTTTGAGGTTCCAAGTACGTTCTATTTCATCTATTTCTATGGTTGCAACATACCTATCATTTTGGGTGACATATAAATCCCTAGGTTATGAAGGATCTCTTATCAGTCATTTATGAATGCATAATAGTATAGACTACAATTCTCAAAACGATATGTTCTGCCTAATATTGTAGTCTATACAAATTAAACGTAGCTACATGAAGTAGTTTTGGAAAAAAATAGCTGTGATTCTACATGCTCAGCTAGCTAGTTATCAGGATGTGTAATCATGGGCGAGTAATTAGAACGTAGAGATAGATAGTTAGCTACAGTGGATAACGTTTTCACCTCACCGCATTGAACGCCGATGTCACATTTTCCGATACGTGTTGCACTTTGACTCGGTCTGGGCTCTGTGGTTTTGGCGTTCACTTTCACCGGTCCATCTCTTCGTTATTTCATGGGATCGACGCCTCGATTTGAGGTCCTTGTTCTCTTTTTTTATTCTTGATATTTCGCCGCCCAGTTCCTCAATAGTTGTTTCGAAAAGTTTCATTGTCTCGGTGACTGCAGTATTCAATACACTCTCCATAACAGAGGCGAACTGAATTTGAAACCCTTCCTTCGACATCTTGGGTGGCAGACATCTTCAACCAACACTCATATACATGTACAATCGATTATTATTTCGAATATAACTTACAAGAATGATCAGAACATGGCTTCTTCTTCTATGGACACGGCACACAGTGCTTTGTGTGACGCACTGAGTGGTGTGTAGATTTCCTGTAAATATTTTACACAATTTTATAAAAATAGCCGGATTATATTTTCAACCTTTTTTTACAGTCAACGTGAGAACATGCAAAGGTTTTGTTCAAATAAAGACATCTCTCCAGAGAGGAGCGTAGTGTAGATTGTCCCACTACCAGATCCGTAGGTTTGTTTCCGGAAGTGCTATTGTTTTTTGGGAATGACTTCAGCAAAGATTTGTTATAACTAGACCAAGATAGACACAGCCTGTTGTTTCCAATGGGAACTAATTAGTCATAGTGGGCAGAACAAGGAAAGAGGTGGTTAGAGCCAATCACGAACTTGCAAGATCCTATTGGCGCGTTCTAGCATTTATCTGCATATTTCCGTTACTTCCCCCTCCTCGCCTTGACGTTTCTTGTAAACAACGTGATTTAAAAAAAACTTTCGCACATGGTACACTCTGTTCATAACATGAAATGGTTTGGGGAACAGAAAATTGTTTTGAGATCAAATTTCATCGACGAGCAAAATGTCGTTCCATATTCTCCCACTAACGGCCAGTAGAGTTCCTGTCACTACCATATTTGGTAGTGAATGGAAAGGCTAAGCGGATGCTTTACATTTTATACATCCGGTGAAATGTCTGTCTCATTGTTCTATCTGTGATTTTAGTGTTGGCTCTGTAACTATCAAACACTAGTTACCTAACTGCCATAAGCTTGCGTTCTTTCAATGCCTATGGTATTTCTTTGTTCGAATATCCTCATACAGTAAATGCTACATCTTATATCTAGAAAGTATTAAAATTGTTATTAGGACCGTCATTGAAAGAGACAACATCCTGCTAACGGTAGCTAGCTAGCTTCCTAGCCTTTTGCTGAGTTGGATCGTAACACTAACCCACCTGAACAAAAGTACCTAAATGTTACGAACTCTTAACTGTAGCTAGCTACACATAGACAGTTTGCTATGATGTCTGAAGCCATCATAACCTTCCAGTCTCAGCTCTCCGGAGTCATGGAGACGGTATTCAAGGCTGCTATGTACGAGATCACCAGGCTGGTGGACGATAGCTTCCTGAAGGAGGTGTCCCGCAGCCGGGAGCAGGTCGAGTCACTGAAGAAGCGGCTGCAGTTGTCGGAGAACAGACGCAGGGATAGGGACAAAGAGCGAGACCGGAGGGGGAAGTGTGCGGACTGTGGGAGAGCTGACGAGGAAGCCGAGGAGAGAAGCTCTGGAACCTCACAGACAGGTGAAAAGAGAGACATCAAAACACATATCTACAATGTACAAAACATTAGGAACACCTGCTCTTTCCATGACCGACTAACCAGGGGAAAGCTATTTCCCCTAATTAATGTCACTTATTAAATCCACTTTAAGTGTCGATGAAAGGGGTGAGACAGGTTAAATATAAATTTTTAAGCCTTGAGACATGGATTGTGTATGTGTGCCATTCAGAGGGTGAATGCGCAAGACAAAATATTGAAGTGTCTTTGATGGGTATGGTAGTAGGTGCCAGGAACACTGGTTTGAGTGTGTCCAGAACTGCAATGTTGCTGGGTTTTTCATGCTCAACAGTTTTCCATGTGTATCAAGAATGGTCCACCACCCAAAGGATATCCAGCTAACTACACACAACTGTGGGATGCATTGGAGTCAACATGGGCCAGCATCCCTGTGGAATGCTTTCAACACCTTCTAGAGTCCATGCCCCAGACAAATTAATGCTGTTCTGAGGGAAAAATGGGTTTGCAAATCTATGTATGTATGTATGTATGTATGTATGTATGTATGTATGTATGTATGTATGTATGTATGTATGTATGTATACTATATACATACATACATACATACAGTACCAGTCAAAAGTTTGGACACTCCTACTCATTTAAGGGTTTTCTTTATTTCTTTTACTGTTTTCAACATTTTTGCATGATAGTGAAGATGCCAAAACTATGAAATAACACATATGGAATCATGTAGTAACCAAAAAAGTGTTAAACAAATCAGAAAATATTTTATATTTGAGATTCTTCAAAGTAGCCACCCTTTGCCTTGATGACAGCTTTGCACACTCTTGGCATTCTCTTAACCAGCTTCACCTGGAATGCTTTTCCAACAGTCTTGAAGGAGTTCCCACGTGTGGTGAGCACTTGTTGGCTAATTTACCTTCACTCTACGGTTCAACTCATCCCAAACCATTTCTATTGGGTTGAGGCCGGGTGATTGTGTAGGCCAGGTTATCTGATGCAGCACTCCATCACTCTCCTTCTTGGTCATATAGCCCTTTCTAAATTAATCACAGACAGTGTCACCAGCAAAGCACCATCATACCACCTCCTCCATGCTTCACGGTGGGAAGCACACATGCGGAGATCATACATTCACCTACTCCGCGTCTCTCACAAAGACACTGCGGTTGGAACCAAAACTCTCAAATTTGGACTCATCAGGCCAAAGAGCAGATTTCCACCAGTCTAATGTCCATTGCTTGTGTTTCTTTGCCCAAGCAAGTCTCTTCTTCTTATTGGTGTCCTTTAGTACTGTTTTTGCAGCAATTTGACCATGAATTCGCAGACGAGTAGGTAAACCACCACTACCCTCAGTATTATTGGCCAACATGCAATCATTTGAATTCAAACTGGATGATCTACGGCTAAGACTATCCTACCAACGGGACATTAAAAACTGTGGTATTTTATGTTTCACTGAGACATGGCTGAACGACGACACAGATCATTTAGAGCTGACCATCTTCTCCGTGCATCGGCAGGACAAAGCAGCTACGTCTGGGAAGACGGGGGGCGGGGGTCTGTGTCTATTTGTCAACTGCTGGTGCGCGATGTCTAATATTAAAGAAGTCTCAAGGTATTTCTCGACATAGGTAGAATACCTCATGATAAGCTGTATACCACATTATCTACCAAGAAAGTTCTCATCTATATTATTTGTTGCCGTATATTTACCACCACAAACCGATGCTGGCACTAAGACCACACTCAATGAGCTGTGTAAGGCCATAAGCAAACAAGACCATGCTCACCCAGAAGCAGCGCTCCTAGTGGCCGGGGACTTTAATGCAGGCAAACTTAAATCCGTTTTTACCTCATTTCTACCAGCATGTCACATGTGCAAGTAGAGGGAAATAAACTCTAGACCACCTTTACTCCACATACAGAGACGCACACAAAGCTCTCCCTCCATTTGGCAAATCTGACCATAATTATATCCTCCTGATTCCTGCTTACAAGCAAAAACTAAAGCAGGAAGAACCAGGGACTCGCTCAATACGAAGTGGTCAGATGACAAGGATGCTACGCTACAGGACTGTTTTGCTAGCAAAGACTGGAATATGTCCCGGGATTCATCCAATGGCATTGAGGAGTACCTCAGTCACCGGCTTCATCAATAAGTGCATCGACGATGTCGTCCTCACAGTGACCATACATACATTCCCCAACCAGAAGCCATGGATTACAGGCAACATCCGCACCAAGCTTAAGGCTAGAGCTGCCGCTTTCAAGGAGCGGGACACTAATCCGGATGCTTATAAGAAATCTCGCTATGCCCTCAGACAAACCATCGAACAGGCAAAGCGTCAATACAGGACTATGATTGAATCCTACTACACCGGCTCTGACGCTCGTCGGATGTGGCAGGGCTTGAAAAATATTACGGACTACAAGGGGAAACCCAGCCACAAGCTAAATGCCTATCTGCTCGCTTCGAGGCAAGCAACACTGAAGCATTAACGAGAGCACCAGCTGTTCCGGACGACTGTGTGATCATGCTCTCCGTAGCGGATGTTAGCAAGACCTTTAAAAAGGTCAACATTCACAAACTCTCTGGGCCAGACGGAAAGGGAAGGTAACTTGCCTAAATTATTAGAGCCCCGTAGCACTCACGTCTGTAGCCATGAAGTGCTTTGAAAGGCTGGTCATGGCTCACATCAACACCATCATGCCGGAAACCCTAGACCCACTCCAATTTGCATACCACCCCCAGCAGATCCACAGATGATGCAATCACAATCCACACTGCGCTTTCCCACTTGGACAAAAGGAACATCCTATGTGAGAATGCTGTTCATTGACTACAGCTCAGCGTTCAATGCCATAGTGCTCACAAAGCACATCTAAACACCTCTAAACACCTTCTGCAACTGGATCCTGGACTTCCTGACAGGGAGTAGTGGTGGTTTACCTACTCGTCGGCGAATTCATGGTCAAATTGCCACAAAGGAACCACTACTAAAGGACACCGATAATAAGACTTGCTTGGGCCAAGAAACACAAGTAATGGACATTAGACCGATGGAAGTCTGTCCTTTGGTCTGATGAGTCCAAATTTCATTTTTAGTTCCAACCGCCATGTCTTTGTGAGACGCAGAGTAGGTGAACAGATGATCTCCGCATATGTAGTTCCATGCATGGAGGTGGTGGTGTGATGTGTGGGGGTGCTTTGCTGGTAACGCAGTCTGTGATTTATTTAGAATTCAAGGCACACTTAACCAGTGTGGCTACCATAGCATTCTGCAGCAATATGCCATCAGCGATATGACATCTGGTTTGCGCTTAGTGGGACTATTATTTGTTTTTCAACAGGACAATGACCCAACACACCTCCAGGCTGTGCAAGGGCTATTTGACCAAGAAGGAGAGTGATGGAGTGCAGCATCAGATGACCTGGACTCCACAATCACCCGACCTCAACCCAATTGAGATGGTTTTGGATGAGTTGGACCACAGAGTGAAGGAAAGCAGCGAACAAGTGCTCAGCATATGTGGGAACTCCTACAGGACTGTAGGAGGTGAAGCTGGTTGAGAGAATGCCAAGACTGTTCAAAGCTGTCATCAAGGAGAAGGGTGGCTACTTTGAAGAATCTCAAATATAAAATATATTTTGTTTTCTTTAACACCTTTTTTTGTTTTCATGATTTCATATGTGTTTCTTCATAGTTTTGATGTCTTTACTATTATTCTACAATGTAGAAAATTGTACAAATAAAGAAAAACCCTTGAATGAGTAGGTGTGTCCAAACTTTTGACTGGTACTGTACATACATACAATCAGTGGAGGCTGCTGAGGGATGGAAGGCTCATAATAATGGCTGGAACGGAGTAAATGGAATGACATCAAACTCATGGAAACCCTGTTTGAAATATTTGATACCATTCCATTGATTCTGCTCCAGCCATTACTATGAGCCCGTCCTTCCCAATTAGGGTGCCCCCAACCCCCTGTGATAAATATAGAATCACTCTGAAGTGGGGCTGCTGTAATGTGTACATTCCATACTTTAGTGATCAGACAGTATTGGTTTAAGAAAGGAGTCTGTCATGGGTGGTGGTGGCATCTTAATAAGATGTTTCCTTTCCTTCATCTGATGTGAGGAGACTATTATCCACAATGTTACTTACCTTTTACTCCAAATGAAATGTTCTCTTTGTTTACCTGTGGCCAGGTGTGGAGAGGGGGCGTGGCCTGAAGCAGGAGAAGGTACCAGAGGAGGAGTGGAGCAGCTGTGGGGGCGTGGCCAGGGAAACCGCCTTAAATGATCTGGAGGAGGCTGAGGCCACCAGCCCTAGGAGAATCTCTGAGGTAGGTAGGGGACTGACTAAACACATGAAGGCTGAGGCCACCAGCCCTAAGAGAATCTCTGAGGTAGGTAGGGGACTGACTAAATACATGGAGGCAGAGGCCACCAGCCCTAGGATAATCTCTGAGGTAGGTAGGGGACTGACTAAACACATGAAGGCTGAGGCCACCAGCCCTAGGAGAATCTCTGAGGTAGGTAGGGGACTGACTAAACACATGGAGGCCACCAGCCCTAGGAGAATCTCTGAGGTAGGTAGGGGACTGACTAAACACATGGAGGCCACCAGCCCTAGGAGAATCTCTGAGGTAGGTAGGGGACTGACTAAACACCTGTGGGGGGTGTGGTGTTACAGAATGTTCAGGTGGAAGTATGTTGTACATAACAGATTGTCTGTCACAAAGAATAGGGCAGCCATTTTCAAACCTCTCCTCATATTTGAACTGTTCCAGAACTTAAACACTTCATTCAACTTGTCAACAAATCATCAAGTCCTTCACTACTTGAATCAAGTATGCTAGTTCAGGGTTACGACAAAGTTGTGAGATGTCTGGGGGTACCAGAGGAGAATTGTGAATATAGAACCATCATGTCAGCTCTATTCAATCACTGTCAGTTTATCCATTATTTAGTCAGAATCATTTGCTCTTCCAGTCCACAGAGGTCGGAGGTCAGAAGTTGGACAGCCTGCTGAAAGAGGAGCCTCTCCACAACACTGAGCTACAGGAGAGATGGGGTGTCTGCCTGGATGGTGAGTTGAGGAGTTTACCACAAATATAACATAGACAATAACCTACTTTTTATGATGATGAGAATGATAACAAGAGTAACTTTTATAGTATGCTGTGTCATTTCAAATGAAATCATTGTTATACATGGAAAGTCAACTTGAAACTGTAAGTAGACATTTAACATTACAGTTACTCTACTACCGTTTCTAGTAATTCTAATGTCTTAAATATTAATGTTTCTAATGCCTCATGTCCCCTGTGTTTTCAGGGGCCGATGGTTCAGACGTCTCGGGGCCCAGTAAGAGTTTTATTCAGCAGGATCTACAGCGGTGCCAGAATGACTGGGCTTCTGGTCTAGACCAGCATCCTGAACCACCGGGCCCCGAGGGAGACCCAGGAGACCTCAGCCAACCTCTCTACCGCCCCCGCTACAGCATGGAGGAACTGGGGGACGGCTTTGAGAAGTCTGGTTACGGCAGTTGTGGTAGTGGCGACCATCTTCTAGACATGGAAGGGCTGGATAGGCTTCCTGGTTCCCAGTCTCGTCTGGGGGGGCTGAGCTACAGAGCTGCAGGTCACTACCAGGTGGACCTGGGGGGTCTGAGGGGGAGACCATCACCATCTCTCCCACATGCCTCGCTCCCATCGGAGCCGGAGGGAGCAGGTGGGGTCGCCAATGCCATCCCCCACCCGGAGGTGGGAGACCTGAACTGCCTGTTGATCAACGAGGAGGGGTACCTGCAGGACTCCAGCGTCTTGTACCCAGAACACGGTGTCCCAGAGTCAGGTAGCAGAGCCGGCCACAGGGGGCTAACCTCCATCCACTCTGGAAGCTCAGCCCACAACAACAACACAGAGAGCCTGTATGATGCCGCTGACGACTTTGGACTCTCTTTAAACCTCAGAGATCGTTCACAAGAGCAGGTAACAGGAGGAGGGGGGAGGTGTCATGCCTGCAATCAGTGCAGCATGACCTTCTCAGACTCTGGTTCTCTCAAGGTCCACAAGCAGAAACACAAAACAGGGAGAGAGTCGAGTACAGGGTCAGGGTCTGTGCCTCTGTACTCCTGCACCCAGTGCGGTAAGACCTTCACCCAGGCCTGCAACCTCAAGGTCCACCAGCGAGTCCACCAGGCCAAGGGACTCCACCTCTGCAGCCACTGCGGCAAGGGCTTCACCTCCTTCTCCGACCTGAAGAGGCACAAGTGCAGCCAGACCACAGACAAGCCCTACTGCTGCTCCATCTGTGGGAACAAGTTCAGTCGGCTCTGGAACCTGAAGGTGCATCAGCGCATTCACACGCAGGAGAAACCCCACTGCTGCAATATGTGTGACAAGAGCTTCACACGGGCAGACATTTTGAAAGTGCACCTGCGCACCCACACTGGGGAGAGACCGTACTGCTGTTCTGTGTGTGGACTCAGCTTCAAACGACTGGCACATCTGAAGTCACACCAGCGCAAACACAGGCCAAATCTCCTGGACTGATTTTTTTATTGATACATTTTTTGTTATATAGCAGACACTTACATTAATCTTCGGACAGCTAGTTTTATTATTTTATTTGACATTGAGAACATTTCTTGTGAGCAGTTCTTTATTAATAAGGACATTGAAAATATGAACATGTTTGCTGTGATCTAGTGTACAATAAATTAGGCGGCTCTGCTATTCTTACAACTTTGCCCAGTCAAAAGGCGGAACTACTTTTCTATGAGTTCTGATCCTTCTAGCCTTGATTTTCATTTTTATAACATATACAGTATTTCACTTTTTAATATGTATAGTTTTTACTAGGTGTTGTCCAATTAATTCTGTAACCCTCTTCAAATCAAGTTTGATTGGAAAATGCTGTTCAAATGAGGACATTCATTATCAAATCTTTGTACTCCCTGACTAAGGCCATGCAGCCGAAACGTGTCGGAGTTTAATCTTTGTTTTCATTTAACATGCCGTACAAATGAAGGAATTTAAATAAATTATTTTCAGAGTGTCTTGGTCCTCCTTTCTTTTTGAGGTAAATATGAACGGTTGTAAATCTGTGTGTTGGTTAAGAATTCACACCATACATGGACTGTCTATGAATTGTCTGTCAAAATGATCATGCCAACCTAACAAACATTTGAATATGGGGCATTCATGTGCTCGTGGGAAGTCGTAAGTCTGCCATGATTGTGTTCAAGTGCATTGAAAGTCTGACCAATTCTTCAACCAATAAGATTTTAGATATCTGGATTGCTAGCTAACATTGCTAAAAAATAAAGTTAGCTTGTGACGTGTTGATAGGACGGTTCAGCATGAACAACAAAATAATCAATCAACAATAAGATAGTATAGTCCTGTCAACAGTCTCAGTTCAAAACCTTAGTCCTACCAGAACCTTTGAGTGTGAGTCCTTAAATGGAAGTCCAAGACCAAATCAATGTTTGTAACCCAAAGGAAGCCACCCCCCCAAAAAAAAAAAAGTAATCCAACGAGATCTAAATGACAGAAAAGACACAATGGGCCACATTCCCTGCACTATGTCTAGATATTTCCACTAGCGCCAGGACAACACCAGTATCGAGATATTTTTTTAGATGACAAAAATGAAAACATGGAGCAGACTTAACCTTTTAGTCCTTTAAAAACCTGCTGTATGTAAAATACTGTGTGCTATAGCTTGGAAAAGAAATACATGGGACTCTGGATGACAACATAGTGATGTTTGTTTAGGACTGTTTTGCTAAAGAACTCCACTTTAGTGTTTTGTTTCCTTATCATGACACTAGTGTCATCCAGGCCTCTAATTTTCATCAAAACAGTGGACTGTGATAGGAAAGAGGCCGACAAATCCCTCTTAGCACACAGAAAACAATGCTACCTCTCTCTGCAGTCAATTCAAGATGGCACCTGTGGGGTGGACACGCCTCCCCACCACACTCATATCTGCAACCTTAAAGGCCAACTGCATAATAGGCAATTATATTCCCAACACAGTACGTTAACATGGACAAGACTAAGTACATACAGCAACACATTATTTAGATTTATTTTAGGGGCAATGTTTCATTTCACTTTCACATTATGCTTTCTTGGTAAAGCTAGTTATAAGCTTGACATTGACAATATGGTCAAACTACCTACAGTACACTGAACAAACAATATGAATGCAGCATGTACAGTGTTGGTCTTGTGTTTCATGAGCTGAAATAAAGGATCCCAGAAATATTCCATATGCACAAAAAGCTTAATTTAACAGGATTTTAAAGCTTACTTTAAAAGCTTACTTTAATATGATTATCTTACCTTTGCCAAGATAATCCATCCACCTGACAGGTGTGGCATATGAAGAATCTGATTTAACAGCATGATCATTATGCAGGTGCACCACGTGCTGGGGACAGTGAAAGGCCACTCTAAAATGTGCTGTTTTGTCTCACAACACAATGCCACAGATGTGTCAAGTTTTGAGGGAGCGTACAATTGGCATGCTGACTGCAGGAATGTCCACCAGAGCTGTTGCCTGAGAATTGAATGTCCATTCTTCTACCATAAGCCACATCTAACATCGTTTTAGAGAATTTAGCTGTATATCAAACGACCTCACAACCGAAGACCATGTGTATGTTGTTGTGTGGGCTAGCAGTTTGCTGATGTCAATGTTGTGAAACAGAGTGCCCAATAGAGGCGGTGGGGTTATTGTATGGGGAGGCATAAGCTATGGACATAAACACGATGATTGCATTTTATCAATGGCAATTTGAATGCAAAAAATACCGTGACGAGATCCTGATGCCCATTGTGAGGCACCTTTTTTAAAGGTATATGACCAACAGATGCATAGCTGTATTCCAAATCATGTGAAATCCATAGATTAAGGCCAAATGAATGTATTTCAATTGACTGATTTCCTCATATGAAATGGAACTCTGCAACATATTTGAAATTGTTGCATGTTGCGTTTATATTTTTGTTCAGTATACATTATCCACATTGATACATTTTGTAAATGTCAAACATTTGTTTGTTCTCATCTTTTGGTTGAAAAGATGAAGGGTCAGTGGTGAAACGTGCAACTGGAGTAACAACACCCCCCCACACACACTCTTAATTATGACTTAGAGGGGTCATTCAAGTGAAACTTCCCAGTCTTTCAAGTAAGTAGATTAAACCTGCAGAACATAAAAACCATGACGTGAGACATGAAGTCAGTACACCTAAATTTAAACTTGACTTCAGGCATCTAACTTACCTAATGAATAACAAATGACAAGTAACCAGATTTTTTTTTTTTTTTTTACAATTAATCAACTGCTAATTCAAAATCAACTTTTATTTTCGACACTTTTACTACATCTTTCTGTCATGGCATGATTCTTCCAAACAACAAAAGTGAATGTAAATGTTAATTAGCAAAGGCTTTGATACGTGTAATCAATCAATACATTAAAACATAAAAGTACAAGTCCTTCCCAATCCCTGTGAGACTAAATCAAATCTAATGTATTTATATAGCCCTTCGTACATCAGCTGATATCTCAAAGTGCTGTACAGAAACCCAGCCTAAAACCCCAAACGGCAAGCAATGCACATTATTGGGATCCCTGTTTAATTAAAACTAACACAGCTGGGTTTTGAATTCACAGCTAAGAGAGAGGGAGCACTATAGTGGGCACTAATATTTGATATGTTAACACACAGTATATTATATACACATCACATGAGACTAAGCAGTTAGCCTATTAAAATGTTTATCTGACTCCATAAAGATAATGAATATGTACACAAGACTATGGTTGAGTTACAGTAATAGACAATGAAGAAAGGACTGAGAATGGAATTATAAATATACGTGTATTTAATTCATGGATTCAGCTTAAAGCTTAAATTACAAATCAATTCTGACATTTAAAAAAACGGTTATTTTGAACGCAGTATTTGCTGCATACTGCAGTTATACTGCACTGTGACTGCAATCTTTTTTCATAAGGGCACTGCTGCAACATGACCATAAACGTTGCATCTGAAACGGCGCAGTGGATTCTGCACAACATTTCTAACAGGATAACTGATATAAACTAACAGTTATGTCACCAATTGGATAGAAACCTAGTTTTGGACACCTATTCCTAGTCCACTCCACTTTGGACCAGGGCCCGCATAGGGCTGAGTGGAGGGCGGATAAATCGCTTCGGTGTAGATTTCCTGTAAATAATTTACACAATAAATAGCCTACAAAGGCACTGATCAGTATTCGAATCGTATAATAATAGCCGAATTAAATTTCGAATCTTATTTACAGTAAACGTACAGATGTTTTGTTCAAAGAAAGGTCGTATTTTCTCTCATCGTTCCAATGTAGATTGTCCTACTACTCGATCCGTAGATTTGTTTCCGGAAATTCTATTGTTTTTGTATATGCTTTTTGCGGTGGCTCTAACTAGCTAACTGCCATCTCTCATTATCTCTATTATTTATATTTATTACAATAGCCTCATATACATTAACTGCTGCATCTTATCTCTCGAAATGATAAAAACATGTATTACTAGGACAGTCATTGAGTCAGACAACAACTTCCAATAGTAGCTAGATTTGCTAGCCTGTTAACACAGACAGAAGGGTTTTAGTTTCCAGTATATTTGCTGCAGACGTTAGCTTCCTATCATTTTTTTTTACTCGATCGCAGGACTGATTCGCCTGTACAACAGTAACTAAACGTTACGAATTCGTAACTGTATCGAGTTACACATAGAGTTTGCTATGATGTCCGAAGCCATCATAACCTTCCAGTCTCAGCTCTCCGGAGTCATGGAGACGGTATTCAAGGCTGCTATGTACGAGATCACAAGGCTGGTGGACGATAGCTTCATGAAGGAGGTGTCCCGGAGCCGGGAGCAGGTCGAGTCGCTGAAGAAGCGGCTGCAGTTGTCGGAGAACAGACGCAGGGATGGGGACAGAGAGGGAGGCCGTATCGGGAAGTGTGCGGACTGTGGAAGAGCTAACGAAGACAAGGAGAGAAATGGAGCCTCACAGACAGGTATAGAGAGAGACATCTCTTTCTCTCTCTCGCATTTATATATATATATACTGCTGAAAAAAATAAAGGGAACACTTAAACAACACAATGTAACTCCAAGTCAATCACACTTCTGTGAAATCAAACTGTCCACTTAGAAGCAACACTGATTGACAATAAATTGCACATGCTGTTGTGCAAATGGAATAGAAAACAGGTGGAAATTATAGGCATTTAGCAAGACACCCCCAATAAAGGAGTGGTTCTGCAGGTGGGGACCACAGACCACTTCTCAGTTCCTATGCTTCCTGGCTGATGTTTTGGTCGCTTTTGAATGCCTGGCGGTGCTTTCACTCTAGTGGTAGCATGAGACGGAGTCTACAACCCACACAAGTGGCTCAGGTAGTGCAGCTCATCCAGGATGGCACATCAATGCGAGATGTGGCAAGAAGGTTTGCTGTGTCTGTCAGCGTAGTGTCCAGAGCATGGAGGCGCTACCAGGAGACAGGCCAGTACATCAGGAGACGTGGAGGAGGCCGTAGGGAGGGCAACAACCCAGCAGCAGGACTGCTACCTCCACCTTTGTGCAAGGAGGCGCAGGAGGAGCACTGCCAGAGCCCTGCAAAATGACCTCCAGCAGGCCACAAATGTGCATGTGTCTGCTCAAACGGTCAGAAACAGACTCCATGAGGGTGGTATGAGGGCCTGACGTCCACAGGTGGGGGTTGTGCTTAGCCAGCCCAACACCGTGCAGGACGTTGGCATTTGCCAGAGAACACCAAGATTGGCAAATTCACCACTGGCGCCCTGTGCTCTTCACAGATGAAAGCAGGTTCACACTGAGCATGTGTCAGACGTGACAGTC
The DNA here is from genome assembly GCF_021184085.1 of Oncorhynchus gorbuscha. Lineage (NCBI taxonomy): Eukaryota > Metazoa > Chordata > Actinopteri > Salmoniformes > Salmonidae > Oncorhynchus > Oncorhynchus gorbuscha. The sequence goes on along the minus strand of NC_060196.1, from coordinate 265,510 downwards.
TGGAGACGCCGTGGAGAACGTTCTGCTGCCTGCAACATCCTCCAGCATGACCGGTTTGGCGGTGAGTCAGTCATGGTATGGGGTGGCATTTCTTTGGGGGGAGGGTCGCACAGCCCTCCATGTGCTCACCAGAGGTAGCCTGACTGCCATTAGGTACCGAGATGAGATCCTCAGACCCCTTGTGAGACCATATGCTGGTGTGGTTGGCCCTGGGTTCCTCCTAATGCAAGACAATGCTAGACCTCATGTGGCTCGAGTGTGTCAGCAGTTCCTGCAAGAGCAAGGCATTGATGCTATGGACTGGCCTGCCCGTTTCCCAGACCTGAATCAATTGAGCACATCATGTCTCGCTCCATCCACCAATGCTACGTTGCACCACAGACTGTCCAGGAGTTGGCGGATGCTTTAGTCCAGGTCTGGGTGGAGATCCCTCAGGAGACCATCCACCACCTCATCAGGAGCATGCCCAGGTGTTGTAGGGAGGTCATACATGGAGGACACACACACTTTTGACTTGTTTTAAGGACATTACATCAAAGTTGGATCAGCCTGTAGTGTGGTTTTCCACTTTAATTTTGAGTGTGACTCCAAATCCAGACCTCCATGGGTTGATAAATTTGATTTCCATTGGTAATTTTTGTGTGATTTTGTCGTCAGCACATTCAACTATGTAAAGAAAAAAAGTATTTAATAAGAATATTTAATTCATTCAGATCTAGGATGTGATATTTTAGGGTTCCCTTTATTTTTTTGAGCAGTGTATATATATTTATATTTATATACAGACCCCCCCATTGAGAACTTGTGGTCAATCCTCGAGAGGCGGGTAGACAAACGAAAACCCACATATTCTGACAAACTCAAGCATTGATTATGCAACAATGGGCTGCCATCAGTCAGGATGTGGCCCAGAAGTTAATTGACAGCATGCCAGGGGCGGATTGCGGAGGTCTTGAAAAGAAGGGTCAACACTGCAAATATTGACTCTTTTTTAAAAACTTCATGTAATTGTCAATAAAAGCTTTTGACACTTATGAAATGCTTGTAGTTATACTTCAGTATTCCATAGTAACATCTGAAAAAAATATCTAAAGACACTGAAGCAGCAAACTTCCTGGAAATTAATATTTGTGTCGTTCTCAAAACTTTTGGCCACAACTTTTCAGTGCATTCGAAAGTATTCAGACCCCTTGACTTTTTCCACATTTTGCTATGTTACAGCCTTATTCTAAAATGTATTAAATACATTTTTCCCTCAACAATCTACACACAATATCTCATATTGACAAAAACAAGTTTCTAGAAATGTTTGCAAATTTATTAAACAAACAGGAATACCTTATGTAAATAAGTATTCTGACCCTTTGCTCTGAGGTTCGAAATTGAGCTCAGGTGCATCCTGTTTCCATTGATCATCCTTGAGATGTTTCTACAACTTCATTGGACTCCAGCTGTGGTAAATTCAATTGATTGGACATGATTTGGAAAGACAGACACCTGTCTATATAAGGTATAACAGTTGACAGTGCATGTCATAGCAAAAACTAGCCCTGAGGTTGAAAGAATTGTTTATATAGCTCTGAGACAGGATTGTGTCGAGGCACAGATCTGGGGGAAGGGTACCAAAACATTTCTGCAGCATTGAAGGTCCCCAAGAACACAGTGGCCTCCATCTTAAATGGAAGAAGTTTGGAAGCACCAAGACTCTTCCAGAGCTGGCCGCCTGGCCAAACTGAGCAATCGGGAGAAGGGTCTTGGTCAGGGAAGTGACCAAGAAC
>NC_060196.1:227194-262194 GCF_021184085.1 Oncorhynchus gorbuscha | reverse complement strand
CAGACAGACAAACACACACAGACACAAAGACACACAGACACAGACAGACAGACACAGGCACAGACACACACAGACAGACACAGACACACAGACACACACACAGACACACAGACACACAGACAGACACAGACACACAGACACACACACAGACACACACACAGACAGACACAGACAGACAGACAGACAGACAGACAGACAGACAGACAGACAGACAGACAGACAGACAGACAGACAGACAGACAGACAGACAGACAGACAGACAGACAGACAGACAGACAGACAGACAGACAGACAGACAGACAGACAGACAGACAGACAGACAGACAGACAGACAGACAGACACACAGAGACACAAAGACACACAGACAGACACAGACACACACACAGACAGACACACAGACACAGACACGGACAGACAGACACACAGACAGACACACAGACAGACACACAGACAGACACACACCAAGGTGGTTTACCTCTCTAGTGTGTGTCTGTGGTTTAACACTAGTTATTATTCCTGACAAAACCAGCACCTGTCATCCTTGGATCAGTACCTGGATCTACACTCACTGAGAGATGGAGGGATGAGATACACATAGATATGAGAGGTAGAGGTGTACTCACAGATCAAACAGTAGGTAGTGGAAGCCCTCCTCTGATATGAGAGATGTACTCACAGATCAAACAGCAGGAAGTGGAAGCCCTCCTCTGATATGAGAGGTAGAGGTGTACTCACAGATCAAACAGCAGGAAGTGGAAGCCCTCCTCTGATATGAGAGGTAGAGGTGTACTCACAGATCAAACAGTAGGTAGTGGAAGCCCTCCTCTGATATGAGAGGTAGAGGTGTACTCACAGATCAAACAGCAGGAAGTGGAAGCCCTCCTCTGATATGAGAGGTAGAGGTGTACTCACAGATCAAACAGCAGGTAGTGGAAGCCCTCCTCTGATATGAGAGGTAGAGGTGTACTCACAGATCAAACAGTAGGTAGTGGAAGCCCTCCTCTGATATGAGAGGTAGAGGTGTACTCACAGATCAAACAGTAGGTAGTGGAAGCCCTCATCTGATATGAGAGGTAGAGGTGTACTCACAGATCAAACAGTAGGTAGTGGAAGCCCTCCTCTGATATGAGAGGTAGAGGTGTACTCACAGATCAAGCAGCAGGTAGTGGAAGCCCTCCTCTGATATGAGAGGTAGAGGTGTACTCACAGATCAAACAGCAGGAAGTGGAAGCCCTACTCTGATATGAGAGGTAGAGGTGTACTCACAGATCAAAAAGTAGGTAGTGGAAGCCCTCCTCTGACATGAGAGATGTACTCACAGATCAAACAGTAGGTAGTGGAAGCCCTCCTCTGATATGCTGTCATGAAGCCTCACTGTGAAGACAGGAAGAGGGGGGATAGAGGGGGTAAGAGAGGGGGCAAAGAGGGGGAAGAGAGGGGATAGAGGGGGAAGAGAAGGGATAGGAGGGGAAGAGAAGGGATAGAGGGAAAGAGAAGGGATAGAGGGGGAAGAGAAGGGATAGAGGGGGAAGAGAAGGGATAGAGGGGGAAGAGAAGGGATAGAGGGGGAAGAGAAGGGATAGAGGGGGAAGAGAAGGGATAGAGGGGGAAGAGAAGGGATAGAGAAGGGAAGAGAAGGGATAGAGGGGGAAGAGAGGGGATAGAGGGGGAAGAGAATGGATAGAGAAGGGAAGAGAAGGGATAGAGGGGGAAGAGAAGGGATAGAGGGGGAAGAGAAGGGATAGAGGGGGAAGAGAAGGGATAGAGAAGGGAAGAGAAGAAATAGAGGGGGAAGAGAAGGGATAGAGGGGGAAGAGAGGGGATAGAGGGGGAAGAGAATGGATAGAGAAGGGAAGAGAAGAAATGGAGGGGGAAGAGAAGGGATAGAGGGGGAAGAGAAGGGATAGGGGGAAGAGAGGGGATAGATGGGGGAAAAGAATGGATAGAGGGGGAAGAGAAGGGAGAGAGGGGGAAGAGAAGGGATAGAGGGGGAAGAGAAGGGATAGAGGGGGAAGAGAAGGAAGAGAGGGGGAAGAGAAGGGATAGAGGGGGAAGAGAAGGGATAGAGGGGGGAAGAGAAGAAGACAAGAGGAAAAAGACAACAGGTTCTATAGAGAAGGATTACTGCTAATATTGAAATGTTCTTGTCTAAGTCCCAAACTGTATTATATTCTCTATGCGATGCCCTACATTTGACCAGGGCTGCACACACACCTGTTGTGGTCCTTTCCACAACAGGCTAATAAAAACAGAGCAGATGTTGCCAGGGGTCGACGAGGGTTGTTGTTCTCACCAATATTGGGATGTTTCAGCAGACGGCAAATCCTGGCCTCTCTCTCAAGCTTCTGGTGGTCTGGAAACATGACAAACAGAGAGAGAGAGAGAGAGAGAGAGAGAGAGAGAGAGAGAGAGAGAGAGAGAGAGAGAGAGAGAGAGAGAGAGAGAGAGAGAGAGAGAGAGAGAGAGACAGCAGAGAGAGACAGAGAGAGACAAGAGACAGAGACAGAGACAGAGACAGAGAGAGAGAGAGAGAGAGAGAGAGAGAGAGAGAGAGAGAGAGAGAGAGAGAGAGAGAGAGAGAGAGAGAGAGAGAGAGAGAGAGAGACAGAGAGAGAGACAGAGAGAGACATAGCGAGACAAGAGACAGAGACAGAGAGAGACAGAGACAGAGAGAGACAGAGAGAGAGAGAGACAAGAGACAAGGGACAGAGAGAGACAGAGACAAGAAGAGAGAGAGACAGAGAGACAGAGACCGAGAGGCAGAGAGAGACACAGAGAGAGACACCGAGAGAGAGGCAGAGAGACAGAGAGGCAGAGAGACAGAGGGAGAGAGAGAGACAGCGAGAGACAGAGACAGAGACAGATACAGATACAGAGACAGAGAGAGAGAGAGACAGAGAGAGAGACAGAGACAGAGACAGAGACAGAGAGAGAGAGAGAGACAGAGAGACAGAGACAGAGAGTGACAGAGAGAGAGACAGAGAGAGAGACAGAGACAGAGACAGAGACAGAGACAGAGAGAGAGAGAGAGAGACAGAGAGACAGAGACAGAGAGAGACAGAGAGAGAGACAGAGACAGAGAGAGAGACAGAGAGAGAAGTGAATCCCTGTATTTCATTGTTTCTGTATCTCCATAGACTACAGTGCTGTAGGTAATCCTTTACAGACTGTGATGCAAATGTAGGCCCGTAGAGGGTGTACTGTGTGTGTGTTGGAGGACAGCAGAGTTGGCAGAGGTAACTGATGAAATTACTATAAATAAAACTTCATGTCCTCTATTTCTCCTCCTCTTAACATCTATCTATCCCTCTCTCCCTTTCACCCCCCTCTCTCTTCCCCCCTCTCCCCCCTTCCCCATCCCCTCTCTCTCCCTCCCCTCTTTTCTCTCCCCTCTCTCTCTCCCTTTCTCCCCATCTCTCTCCCTCCCTTTCGCCCCTCCCCCTCTCTCTCCCTCCCCCTTTCTCTCCCCTCTCTCTCCCTCCCTTTCACCCATCTCTCTCTCCCCCTCTCTCCCTCCCTCCCTTACCCCCATCCCCCTCTACCTCCCTCCCTCGCTTTCTCTCCCCTCTCTCCCTCCATTTCTCCCCCTCTCTCTCCCTCTCTCCCTCTCTCTCCCTCCCTTTCTACCCCCTCTCCCTCCCTTTCTCCCCCCCTCCCTCCCTTTCTCCTCCCTCTCTACCCTTTTCTATTCTACTGTATTCTATTCTACTGTATTCTATTCTACTGTATTATATTCTACTGTATTATATTCTACTGTATTCTATTCTACTGTATTGTATTGTACTGTATTCTATTCTACTGTATTCTATTCTACTGTATTCTATTCTACTGTATTCTAGTCTACTGTATTCTATTCTACTGTATTCTATTCCACTCAACTTTATTTTAGTCTATTGTACTTTATTTGTACTTTACTTCTCCACTCTATTTTATTAAACTCTACTATATTTTATTATATTCTACTTTATTCTACTCTACTTTATTCTACCCTACTATATTCAACCCTACTCTACTCTACTTTAATCTACCCTACTCTACTTTATTCTATCCTACTATATTCAACTCTACTCTACTTTAATCTGCCCTACTTTTGTTATTACCCTACTCTATTCTACCCTACTCTATTCTACTTGAATCTACCCTACTCTATTCTACTTTATTCTACCCTACTCTATTCTACTTTATTCTACCCTACTCTATTCTAGTTTAATCTACCCTACTCTATTCTACTTCATTCTACCCTACTCTATTCTACATTAATCTACCCTACTCTATTCTACTTTATTCTTCCCTACTCTATTCTACTTTATTCTACCCTACTCTATTCTACTTTAATCTACCCTACTCTATTCTACTTTATTCTACTCTACTCTATTCTACTTTAATCTACCCTACTCTATTCTACTTTATTCTTCCCTACTCTATTCTACTTTAATCTACCCTATTCTATTCTACTTTATTCTACCCTACTCTATTCTACTTTAATCTACCCTACTCTATGCTACTTTATTCTTACCTACTCTATTCTACTTTAATCTACCCTATTCTATTCTACCATACACTATTCTACTGTATTCTACACTACATTCTACTTTATTCTACCCTACTCTATTCTACTATATTCTACCCTACTCTATTCTACTTTATTCTATTATATTATAATCTACCCTATTCCACTTTAATCTACCCTACTATATTCTACCCTACTCTACTCTACTTTAATCTACCCTACTCTACTTTATTCTATCCTACTATATTCAACTCTACTCTACTTTAATCTGCCCTACTTTTGTTTTTTACCCTACTCTATTCTACCCTACTCTATTCTACTTGAATCTACCCTACTCTATTCTACTTTATTCTACCCTACTCTATTCTACTTTATTCTACCCTACTCTATTCTACTTTAATCTACCCTACTCTATTCTACTTTATTCTTCCCTACTCTATTCTACTTTAATCTACCCTATTCTATTCTACTTTATTCTACCCTACTCTATTCTACTTCATTCTACCCTACTCTATTCTACATTAATCTACCCTACTCTATTCTACTTTAATCTACCCTACTCTATTCTACTTTATTCTACCCTACTCTATTCTACTTTAATCTACCCTACTCTATTCTACTTTATTCTTCCCTACTCTATACTACTTTAATCTACCCTATTCTATTCTACTTTATTCTACCCTACTCTATTCTACTTTAATCTACCCTACTCTATTCTACTTTATTCTTCCCTACTCTATTCTACTTTAATCTACCCTATTCTATTCTACCGTACACTATTCTACTGTATTCTACACTACATTCTACTTTATTCTACCCTACTCTATTCTACTATATTCTACCCTACTCTATTCTACTTTATTCTACCCTACTCTAATCTACTTTATTTACCCTACTCTATTCTACTTTATTCTACCCTACTCTATTCTACTTTATTCTACCCTACTCTATTCTACCCTACTCTATTCTACTTTATTCTACCCTACTCTATTCTACTTTATTCTTCCCTACTCTATTCTACTATATTCTACCCTACTCTATTCTACTATATTCTACCCTACTCTATTCTACACTACTCTATTCTACTTTATTCTACACTACTCTATTCTACTTTATTCTACCCTACTCTATTCTACTATATTCTACCCTACTCTATTCTACACTACTCTATTCTACTTTATTCTACCCTACTCTATTCTACTTTAATCTACCCTACTCTATTCTACTTTATTCTTCCCTACTCTATTCTACTTTAATATACCCTATTCTATTCTACCCTACTCTATTCTACTTTATTCTACCCTACTCTATTCTACTTTATTCTTCCCTTCTCTATTCTACTATATTCCACCCTACTCTATTCTACTATATTCTACCCTACTCTAATTTATTCTACCCTACTCGATTCTACACTACTCTATTCTACTTTATTCTACCCTACTCTATTCTACTTTATTCTACCATACTCTATTCTACTTTATTCTACCATACTCTATTCTACTTTATTCTACCCTACTCTATTCTACTTTATTCTACCATACTCTATTCTACTTTATTCTACCATACTCTATTCTACTTTATTCTACCCTACTCTATTCTACTTTATTCTACACTACTCTATTCTACTTTATTCTACCATGCTCTATTCTACTTCATTCTTCCCTACTCCACTTTATTATTTTCTACTCTTCTTTAATCTACTTCATTCTATTCTACTCTACTTTATTATATTCTATTATATTCTACCTTACTTTAATCTACTTTATTCTATTCTACTCATTTATATTCTACTATTAAGGTTCATCATAAGGATTCTCTGCTGCTTTCTAGGAATCAGTGACTTGATACTGTATCACTTTACTGTGTGAATCGGAACAAAACGATTCCATTGGATTCTGTGAGTTCCATAGTGATTCAGAGTCACGTTCAAACAATTAAAATCAGAACTGTGTCAAGTGACTCTGATTCGGTACCGGTGAGTCAAGACGACCCAGTTCCACTTTGCCTCAGGACAGAGAACGGGAGAGAGCGACAGAGAGATGGGGAGCGAGAGAGAGAAAAGAGAGAGGGGTCAGACAGACGTGTTTGCGTGAGTGTCGATTCCTAGAAGAGAGAGATGAAAAGAGCGGGAGTGTGGAAGAAGAGCACGAGAAAGAGATGGAGAGAAATGAAGGAGAAAGAGAGAGAGTGAAAGAGAGATGGAGAGAAATGAAGGAGAAAGAGAGAGAGAGTGAAAGAGAGATGGAGAGAGGAGGGCGGAGGGAGAGATGGAGGAGAGAGATGGAGAGAGGAGGACAGAGGGAGAGATGGAGGAGAGAGATGGAGAGAGGAGGACAGAGGGAGAGATGGAGGAGAGAGATGGAGTGAGGAGAGAGGGAGAGATGGAGGAGAGAGATGGAGAGAGTAGGGAGGGAGAGATGGAGGAGAGAGAGATGGACAGAGGAGGACAGAGGGAGAGATGGAGGAGAGAGATGGAGTGAGGAGAGAGGCAGAGATGATGGAGAGAGGAGAGAGGGAGAGATGGAGGAGACAAATGGAGAGATGGAGGAGAGTGGAGGGAGGGAGAAATGAAGGAGAAAGAGAGAGAGTGAAAGAGAGATGGAGAGAGGGAGAGATGGAGGAGAGAAATGGAGAGATGGAGAGAGGAGGATGGAGGAGAGGAGGACAGAGTGAATAATACTGTTAAATCAACAGGACCAAGGACAACCTACCCATCATACTATCATCAACTAGCCCTGGGAGCAAGGTCACTAATCTGTCCATCTCTCTCTCTCTCAACTTTCTTTCTCTCTCCCTCACTTGCTTTCTCTTTATATATCTCTCTCTCAATCCCTCTCTCTCTCTCTCCGCCACAGGTAGTCTACCTCCCAGCCAGCCGGACATCTGTTGTCTAGCAACTCCTTGACCAATCAGAGTGCTCTGAACTCCCCTCTCCTCTCCTCCCCTTCCCCTCTACTATTTTCTGCAGTGGAACTAGCACTGCATGCAAATGGCTGTCCCTGGAGCACACACACACACACACACACACACACACACACACACACACACACACACACACACACACACACACACACACACACACACACACACACACACACACACACACACACACACACACACACACACACACACACACACACACACACACACACACACACACACACACAAACAGGCAGAGCAAACACTAAAACCTCAACATCATCCCTAATTTCTATCTCTCTCACAGACAGTTTATCCTTCTCTCTCATTCTCGTTCTCTCTATCCCTCTCTCTATCCCTCTCTCTATCCCTCTATCCATCTCTCTATCCCTCTCTCTATCCCAATTCTACCCCTCTCTCTATCCCTCTCTCTATCCATCTCTCTATCCCTCTCTCTATCCATCTCTCTATCCCTCTCTCTATCCCTCTCTCTACCCCTCTCTCTACCCCTCTCTCTATCCCTCTCTATATCCCTCTCTCTATCCCTCTCTCTATCCATCTCTCTATCCCTCTCTCTATCCCTCTCTCTATCCCTCTCTATATCCCTCTCTCTATCCCTCTCTCTATCCATCTCTCTATCTCTATCCATCTCTCTATCCCTCTCTCTATCCTCTCTCTATCCCTCTCTCTATCCCTCTCTCTATCCCTCTCTCTATCCCCTCTCTATCCTATCCTCTCTCTCTATCCATCTCTCTCTATATCCCTCTCTCTATCCCTCTCTATATCCCTCTCTCTATCCCTCTCTATATCCCTCTCTCTATCCCTCTCTCTATCCCTCTCTCTATCCATCTCTCTATCCATCTCTCTATCCCTCTCTCTATCCCTCTCTCTATCCCTCTCTCTATCTCTCTATCCCTCTCTCTATCCCCTCTCTCTATCCCTCTCTCTATCCCTCTCTCTATCCCTCTCTCTATCTATCCTCTCTCTATCCCTCTCTCTATCCCTCTCTCTATCCCTCTCTATATCCCTCTCTCTATCCCCTCTCTCTATCCCTCTCTCTATCCCTCTCTATCCCTCTCTCTCCTATCTCTATCCATCTCTCTCTATCCCTCTCTCTATCCCTCTCTCTATCCCTCTCTATATCCCTCTCTCTATCCCTATCCTCTCTATCCATCTCTCTATCCTATCCCTCTCTCTATCCCTCTCTATATCCCTCTCTATATCCCTCTCTATATCCCTCTCTATCCCTCTCTCTATCCTCTCTCTATCCATCTCTCTATCCATCTCTCTATCCCTCTCTCTATCCCTCTCTATATCCCTCTCTATATCCCTCTCTCTATCCCTCTCTCTATCCCTCTCTCTATCCATCTCTCTATCCATCTCTCTATCCATCTCTCTATCCCTCTCTCTATCCCTCTCTATATCCCTCTCTATATCCCTCTCTCTATCCCTCTCTCTATCCCTCTCTCTATCCCTCTCTCTATCCCTCTCTCTATCCATCTCTCTATCCATCTCTCTATCCCTCTCTCTATCCCTCTCTATATCCATCCCTCTCTCTATCCCTCTCTCTATCCATCTCTCTATCCATCTCTCTATCCCTCTCTCTATCCCTCTCTATATCCATCCCTCTCTCTATCCCTCTCTCTATCCATCTCTCTATCCCTCTCTCTATCCCTCTCTCTATCAATCTCTCTATCCCCCTCTCTATCCATCTCTCTATCCCTCTCTATATCCATCCCTCTCTCTATCCCTCTCTCTATCAATCTCTCTATCCCTCTCTCCATCCCTCTCTCTATCCCTCTCTCTATCAATCTCTCTATCCCTCTCTCTATCCCTCTCTCTATCAATCTCTCTATCCATCTCTCTATCCCTCTCTCTATCAATCTCTCTATCCATCTCTCTATCCATCTCTCTATCCCTCTCTCTATCCCTCTCTCTATCCCCCTCTCTATCCATCTCTCTATCCCCCTCTCTATCCATCTCTCTATCCCTCTCTATATCCATCCCTCTCTCTATCAATCTCTCTATCCATCTCTCTATCCCTCTCTATATCCATCCCTCTCTCTATCCCCCTCTCTATCCATCTCTCTATCCAACACACAGTAGCAGACCAGACACTGTAACAAAACACCAAACTAAAGAAAATGTTCTGAACTTGTCGTAGACGGCACGTTTACCTACATAATCATACGCCCATCTGAGAGGCAGGAAACAGACGGGGTGGACATACAACCGTAGGATTATTGACAACATATCAACTACATTTACTCTCCAAATCTTTATTTTAATTTTATTTTTATATATTTTTTTACCTTTATTTAACCTTTATTTAACCAGGCAAGACAGTTAAGAACATATTCTTATTTTCAATGATGGCCTGGGAACAGTGGGTTAACTGCCTGTTCAGGGGCAGAACGACAGATTTGTACCTTGTCAGCTCGAGGGTTAGAACTCGCAACCTTCCGGTTATTAGTCCAACGCTCTAACCACTAGGCTACCCTGCCACCCCCTATTGACAACATATAAAATATACTTACTCTCCAAATCTTTATTGACAACATAAAAACATTTACACAATGAGCACTTGTTGATTCTCAAATGCATCGTTACAGTTGTTGGTTAAGCTAGTCGTGTCATTGATGCTAGCTATCTGACCATTCAGTATCCTAACACCACAGTCTTGTCATTGATGCTAGTGACCATTCAGTATCATAACACCACAGTCTTGTCATTGATGCTAGTGACCATTCAGTATCATAACACCACAGTCTTGTCATTGATGCTAGTGACCATTCAGTATCCTAACACCACAGTCTTGTCATTGTTGCTAGCTATCTGACCATTCAGTATCCTAACACCACAGTCTTGTCATTGTTGCTAGCTATGTGACCATTCAGTATCCTAACACCACAGTCTTGTCATTGTTGCTAGCTATGTGACCATTCAGTATCCTAACACCACAGTCTTGTCATTGTTGCTAGCTATGTGACCATTCAGTATCCTAACACCACAGTCTTGTCATTGATGCTAGTGACCATTCAGTATCCTAACACCACAGTCTTGTCATTGATGCTAGTGACCATTCAGTATCATAACACCACAGTCTTGTCATTGATGCTATGTGACCATTCAGTATCATAACACCACAGTCTTGTCATTGATGCTAGCTATCTGACCATTCAGTATCCTAACACCACAGTCTTGTCATTGATGCTAGTGCTATCATGTCTTGTCATTGATGCTAGTGACCATTCAGTATCCTAACACCACAGTCTTGTCATTGTTGCTAGTGACCATTCAGTATCATAACACCACAGTCTTGTCATTGATGCTATGTGACCATTCAGTATCCTAACACCACAGTCTTGTCATTGTTGCTAGTGACCATTCAGTATCATAACACCACAGTCTTGTCATTGATGCTATGTGACCATTCAGTATCCTAACACCACAGTCTTGTCATTGATGCTAGTGACCATTCAGTATCCTAACACCACAGTCTTGTCATTGATGCTAGTGACCATTCAGTATCCTAACACCACAGTCTTGTCATTGATGCTAGTGACCATTCAGTATCCTAACACCACAGTCTTGTCATTGATGCTAGTGACCATTCAGTATCCTAACACCACAGTCTTGTCATTGATGCTAGTGACCATTCAGTATCCTAACACCACAGTCTTGTCATTGATGCTGTGACCATTCAGTATCATAACACCACAGTCTTGTCATTGATGCTATCTGACCATTCAGTATCCTAACACCACAGTCTTGTCATTGATGCTAGTGACCATTCAGTATCCTAACACCACAGTCTTGTCATTGATGCTAGTGACCATTCAGTATCCTAACACCACAGTCTTGTCATTGATGCTGTGACCATTCAGTATCTAACACCACAGTCTTGTCTGCTATCTGACCTGTATCCTAACACCACAGTCTTGTCATTGATGCTGTGACCATTCAGTATCTAACACCACAGTCTTGTATTCTGCTAGTGACCATTCAGTATCTAACACCACAGTCTTGTCATTGATGCTCTGACCATTCAGTATCCTAACACCACAGTCTTGTCATTGATGCTAGTGACCATTCAGTATCCTAACACCACAGTCTTGTCATTCTGCTGTGACCATTCAGTATCCTAACACCTCAGTCTTGTCATCTCTCTGACCATTCAGTATCATAACACCACAGTCTTGTCATTGATGCTGTGACCATTCAGTATCTAACACCTCAGTCTTGTCATTGATGCTGTGACCATTCAGTATCATAACACCACAGTCTTGTCATTGATGCTAGTGACCATTCAGTATCCTAACACCACAGTCTTGTCATTGATGCTAGTGACCATTCAGTATCATAACACCACAGTCTTGTCATTGATGCTAGTGACCATTCAGTATCCTAACACCACAGTCTTGTCATTGATGCTAGTGACCATTCAGTATCATAACACCACAGTCTTGTCATTGATGCTATCTGACCATTGTATCCTAACACCACAGTCTGTATTCTGCTGTGACCATTCAGTATCCTAACACCACAGTCTTGTCATTGATGCTCTGTGACCATTCAGTATCCTAACACCACAGTCTTGTCATTGATGCTCTGTGACCATTCAGTATCTAACACCACAGTCTTGTCATTGATGCTGTGACCATTCAGTATCCTAACACCACAGTCTTGTCATTGATGCTCTGACCATTCAGTATCTAACACCACAGTCTTGTATGATCTGTGACCATTCAGTATCCTAACACCACAGTCTTGTCATTGATGCTGTGACCATTCAGTATCCTAACACCCAGTCTTGTCATTGATGCTGTGACCATTCAGTATCTCTGTCTGACCATTCTCTTGTCATTGATCTAGTGACCATTCTGTAACATCAGTCTTGTATGATCTAGTGACCATTCAGTATCATAACACCACAGTCTTGTCATTGATGCTCTGACCATTCAGTATCATAACACCACAGTCTTGTCATTGATGCTGTGACCATTCAGTATCCTAACACCACAGTCTTGTCATTGATGCTGTGACCATTCAGTATCCTAACACCACAGTCTTGTCATTATGCTCTGTGACCATTCAGTATCCTAACACCACAGTCTTGTCATTCTGCTATCTGACCATTGTATCCTAACACCACAGTCTTGTCATTGATGCTCTGTATCAGTCTTGTCATTCTGCTGTGACCATTCTCTCACCTCTCTTGTATCTGCTGTGACCATTCAGTATCCTCTCAGTCTCTGTCATTGATCTAGTGCCATTCAGTATCCTAACACCACAGTCTTGTCATTCTGCTGTGCCATTCAGTATCCTCACAGTCTTGTATCTCTGTGACCCTCTCCAGTCTTGTCATTCTGCTATCTGACCATTCAGTATCCTAACACCACAGTCTTGTCATTGATGCTAGTGACCATTCAGTATCCTAACACCACAGTCTTGTCATTGATGCTAGTGACCATTCAGTATCATAACACCACAGTCTTGTCATTGATGCTCTCTGACCATTCTGTATCCTCAGTCTTGTCATTCTGCTAGTGACCATTCAGTATCCTCACAGTCTTGTCATTGATGCTAGTGACCATTCAGTATCTAACACTCAGTCTTGTCATTGATGCTGTGACCATTCAGTATCCTAACACCACAGTCTTGTCATTGATGCTGTGACCATTCAGTATCCTCCCAGTCTTGTCATTGATGCTAGTGACCATTCAGTATCCTAACACCACAGTCTTGTCATTCTGCTATCTGACCATTCAGTATCCTAACTCCTCTTGTCATTGATGCTAGTGATCTCTGTATCTTGTCATTGATGCTAGTGACCATTCAGTATCTCTCACAGTCTTGTCATTCTGCTATCTTGTCATTATCTGACCATTCAGTATCCTAACACCACAGTCTTGTCATTGATGCTAGTGACCATTCAGTATCTAACACCACAGTCTTGTCATTGATGCTAGTGACCATTCAGTATCCTAACACCACAGTCTTGTCATTCTCTAGTGACCATTCAGTATCCTAACACCTCAGTCTTGTCATTGATGCTAGTGACCATTCAGTATCCTCTCTCACAGTCTTGTCATTGATCTGTGACCATTCAGTATCCTAACACCACAGTCTTGTCATTGATGCTAGTGACCATTCAGTATCTCTAACACCACAGTCTTGTCATTGATCTGTGACCATTCAGTATCCTAACACCACAGTCTTGTCATTGATGCTGTGACCATTCAGTATCCTAACACCACAGTCTTGTCATTGATGCTGTGACCATTCAGTATCCTAACACCACAGTCTTGTCATTGATGCTAGTGACCATTCAGTATCCTAACACCACAGTCTTGTATCTGCTGTGACCATTCAGTATCCTAACACCACAGTCTCTGTCATTCTCTGTGACCATTCAGTATCCTAACACCACAGTCTTGTCATTGATGCTGCTATCTGACCATCTGTGAGTATCCTAACACCACAGTCTTGTCTGCTATCTGACCATTCAGTATCCTAACACCACAGTCTTGTCATTCTATCTGACCATTCAGTATCCTAACACCACAGTCTTGTCATTGATGCTAGTGACCATTCAGTATCCTAACACCACAGTCTTGTCATTGATGCTGTGACCATTCAGTATCCTAACACCACAGTCTTGTCATTCTGCTATCTCAGTATCCTAACACCACAGTCTTGTCATTGATGCTCTCATTCTGTATCTCTGTACTAACCACAGTCTTGTCATTGATGCTAGTGACCATTCAGTATCCTAACACCACAGTCTTGTCATTGATCTGTGACCATTCAGTATCCTAACACCACAGTCTTGTATTGATCTGTGACCATTCAGTATCCTAACACCACAGTCTTGTCTGCTGTATCTGACCATTCAGTATCCTAACACCACTGTATCTTGTCATTGATGCTAGCTATCTGACCATTCAGTATCCTAACACCACAGTCTTGTCATTGATGCTGTGACCATTCAGTATCTAACACCACAGTCTTGTCATTGATGCTAGTGACCATTCAGTATCCTAACACCACAGTCTTGTCATTGATGCTAGTGACCATTCAGTATCCTAACACCACAGTCTTGTCATTGATGCTGTGACCATTCAGTATCCTAACACCCAGTCTTGTCATTGATGCTAGTGACCATTCAGTATCCTAACACCACAGTCTTGTCATTCTGCTGTGACCCATTCAGTATCCTAACACCACAGTCTTGTCATTGATGCTAGTGACCATTCAGTATCTCTCAGTCTTGTCATTGATGCTAGTGACCATTCAGTATCCTAACACCACAGTCTTGTCATTGATGCTAGTGACCATTCAGTATCCTAACACCACAGTCTTGTCATTGATGCTAGTGACCATTCAGTATCCTAACACCACAGTCTTGTCATTGATGCTGACCATTCAGTATCCTAACACCACAGTCTTGTCATTGATGCTATGACCATTCAGTATCCTAACACCACAGTCTTGTCTCTGTCATTGTATGTCTCTGATGCTACCATTCAGTATCCCACCACAGTCTTGTCATTGATCTGTGACCATTCAGTATCCTAACACCAGTCTTGTCTGTATCTCTGTATCTGTGATGCCATTCAGTATCCTAACACCACAGTCTTGTCATTGATGCTATCTGACCATTCAGTATCCTAACACCCAGTCTTGTCATTGATGCTCTGACCATTCAGTATCCTAACACCACAGTCTTGTCATTGATGCTAGTGACCATTCAGTATCCTAACACCACAGTCTTGTCATTGATCTCTGTGACCATTCAGTATCTAACACCACAGTCTTGTCATTGATGCTAGTGACCATTCAGTATCCTAACACCACAGTCTTGTCATTATCTCTGTGACCATTCAGTATCCTAACACAGTCTTGTCTCAGTCATTGTATGATGCTGTGACCATTCAGTATCCTAACACCACAGTCTTGTCATTGATGCTAGTGACCATTCAGTATCCTAACACCACAGTCTTGTCATTGATGCTAGTGACCATTCAGTATCCTAACACCACAGTCTTGTCATGATGCTGTGACCATTCAGTATCCTAACACCACAGTCTTGTATGATGCTGTGACCATTCAGTATCCTAACACCTCTCTTGTCATTGATGCTGTGACCATTCAGTATCCTAACACCACAGTCTTGTCATTGATGCTAGTGACCATTCAGTATCCTAACACCACAGTCTTGTCATTGATCTGTGACCATTCAGTATCCTAACACCACAGTCTTGTCATTGATTGTCATTGACAGTCTTCTAGTGACCATTCAGTATCCTAACACCACTCTTGTCATTGATGCTAGTGACCATTCAGTATCCTAACACCACAGTCTTGTCATTGATCTGTGACCATTCAGTATCTAACACCACAGTCTTGTCATTGATGCTAGTGACCATTCAGTATCCTAACACCACAGTCTTGTCATTGATGCTGTGACCATTCAGTATCCTAACACCACAGTCTTGTCATTGATCTCTGTGACCATTCAGTATCCTAACACCACAGTCTTGTCATTGATGCTAGTGACCATTCAGTATCCTAACACCACAGTCTTGTCATTGATGCTAGTGACCATTCAGTATCCTCTGTATCTCTGTGACCATTCAGTATCCTAACACCACAGTCTTGTCATTGATGCTAGTGACCATTCAGTATCTAACACCACAGTCTTGTCATTCTGCTAGTGACCATTCAGTATCCTAACACCACAGTCTTGTCATTGATGCTATCTGACCATTCAGTATCCTAACACCACAGTCTTGTCATTGATGCTGTGACCATTCAGTATCCTAACACCACAGTCTTGTCATTGATGCTGTGACCATTCAGTATCTAACACCACAGTCTTGTCATTGATGCTAGTGACCATTCAGTATCCTAACACCACAGTCTTGTCATTGATGCTAGTGACCATTCAGTATCCTAACACCACAGTCTTGTCATTGATGCTAGTGACCATTCAGTATCTAACACCACAGTCTTGTCATTGATGCTAGTGACCATTCAGTATCCTAACACCACAGTCTTGTCATTGATGCTAGTGACCATTCAGTATCCTAACACCACAGTCTTGTCATTGATGCTCTGACCATTCAGTATCCTAACACCACAGTCTTGTCATTATCTGACCATTCAGTATCCTAACACCCAGTCTTGTCATTGATGCTAGTGACCATTCAGTATCTAACACCACAGTCTTGTCATTGATGCTAGTGACCATTCAGTATCCTAACACCACAGTCTTGTCATTGATGCTAGTGACCATTCAGTATCCTAACACCTCAGTCTCTGTCATTGATCTGTGACCATTCAGTATCCTAACACCACAGTCTTGTCATGCTAGTGACCATTCAGTACAGTCCTATCTGACCCTCAGTATCCTAACAGTCTTGTCATTGATCTATGTGACCATTCAGTATCATAACACCACAGTCTTGTCATTGATGCTAGTGACCATTCAGTATCCTCTCAGTCTTGTCATTGAGTCTTGTCATTGATCTAGTGACCATTCAGTATCCTAACACCACAGTCTTGTCATTGATGCTAGTGACCATTCAGTATCCTAACACCACAGTCTTGTCATTGATGCTGTGACCATTCAGTATCCTAACACCACAGTCTTGTCTGATGCTCTGACCATTCAGTATCATAACACCACAGTCTTGTCATTGATGCTAGTGACCATTCAGTATCCTAACACCACAGTCTTGTCATTGATGCTAGTGACCATTCAGTATCTAACACCACAGTCTTGTCATTGATGCTAGTGACCATTCAGTATCCTAACACCACAGTCTTGTCATTGATGCTAGTGACCATTCAGTATCCTAACACCACAGTCTTGTCATTGATGCTAGTGACCATTCAGTATCCTAACACCACAGTCTTGTCATTGATGCTAGTGACCATTCAGTATCTAACACCACAGTCTTGTCATTGATGCTCTGACCATCTCTAACACCACAGTCTTGTCATTGATGCTGACCATTGTATCCTAACACCACAGTCTTGTCATTGATGCTAGTGACCATTCAGTATCTAACACCTCTTGTCATTGATGCTAGTGACCATTCAGTATCCTAACTCACAGTCTTGTCATTGATGCTAGTGACCATTCAGTATCCTAACACCACAGTCTTGTCATTGATGCTGTGACCATTCAGTATCCTAACACCACAGTCTTGTCATTGATGCTCTGACCATTCAGTATCTAACACCACAGTCTTGTCATTGATCTGTGACCATTCAGTATCTAACACCACAGTCTTGTCATTGATGCTGTGACCATTCAGTATCATAACACCACAGTCTTGTCATTGATGCTAGTGACCATTCAGTATCTAACACCCAGTCTTGTCATTGATGCTGTGACCATTCAGTATCCTAACACCACAGTCTTGTCATTGATGCTAGTGACCATTCAGTATCCTAACACCACAGTCTTGTCATTGATGCTGTGACCATTCAGTATCCTAACACCACAGTCTTGTCATTGATGCTAGTGACCATTCAGTATCTAACACCACAGTCTTGTCATTGATCTGTGACCATTCAGTATCCTAACACCACAGTCTTGTCATTGATGCTAGTGACCATTCAGTATCCTAACACCACAGTCTTGTCATCTGCTAGTGACCATTCAGTATCCTAACACCACAGTCTTGTCATTGATGCTGTGACCATTCAGTATCATAACTCAGTCTTGTCATTCTCTGTGACCATTCAGTATCCTAACACCACAGTCTTGTCATTGATGCTAGTGACCATTCAGTATCCTAACACCACAGTCTTGTCATTGATGCTAGTGACCATTCAGTATCATAACACCACAGTCTTGTCATTGATGCTAGTGACCATTCAGTATCCTAACACCACAGTCTTGTCATTGATGCTGTGACCATTCTGTATCCTAACACCACAGTCTTGTCATTGATGCTAGTGACCATTCAGTATCCTAACACCACAGTCTTGTCATTGATGCTAGTGACCATTCAGTATCCTAACACCACAGTCTTGTCATTGATGCTGTGACCATTCTCCTAACACCACAGTCTTGTCATTGATGCTATGTGACCATTCAGTATCTAACACCACAGTCTTGTCATTGATGCTAGTGACCATTCAGTATCATAACACCACAGTCTTGTCATTGATGCTAGTGACCATTCAGTATCCTAACACCACAGTCTTGTCATTGATGCTAGTGACCATTCAGTATCCTAACACCACAGTCTTGTCATTGATGCTAGTGACCATTCAGTATCATAACACCACAGTCTTGTCATTGATGCTAGTGACCATTCAGTATCCTAACACCACAGTCTTGTCATTGATGCTAGTGACCATTCAGTATCCTAACACCACAGTCTTGTCATTGATGCTAGTGACCATTCAGTATCCTAACACCACAGTCTTGTCATTGATGCTAGTGACCATTCAGTATCCTAACACCACAGTCTTGTCATTCTTAGTCATTGTATCCTAACACCACAGTCTTGTCATTGATGCTATGTGACCATTCAGTATCATAACACCACAGTCTTGTCATTGATGCTATCTGACCATTCAGTATCCTAACACCACTTCTCTTGTCATTGTATTGCTTGCTATCTGACCATTCAGTATCCTAACACCACAGTCTTGTCATTGATGCTAGCTATCTGACCATTCAGTATCCTAACACCACAGTCTTGTCATTGATGCTAGTGACCATTCAGTATCCTAACACCACAGTCTTGTCATTGATGCTAGTGACCATTCAGTATCCTAACACCACAGTCTTGTCATTGATGCTAGTGACCATTCAGTATCCTAACACCACAGTCTTGTCATTGATGCTAGTGACCATTCAGTATCCTAACACCACAGTCTTGTCATTGATGCTAGTGACCATTCAGTATCATAACACCACAGTCTTGTCATTGATGCTATCTGACCATTCAGTATCCTAACACCACAGTCTTGTCATTGATGCTAGTGACCATTCAGTATCCTAACACCACAGTCTTGTCATTGATGCTATGTGACCATTCAGTATCATAACACCACAGTCTTGTCATTGATGCTATCTGACCATTCAGTATCATAACACCACAGTCTTGTCATTGATGCTAGTGACCATTCAGTATCATAACACCACAGTCTTGTCATTGTTGCTATCTGACCATTCAGTATCCTAACACCACAGTCTTGTCATTGATGCTAGTGACCATTCAGTATCCTAACACCACAGTCTTGTCATTGATGCTATGTGACCATTCAGTATCCTAACACCACAGTCTTGTCATTGATGCTATCTGACCATTCAGTATCATAACACCACAGTCTTGTCATTGATGCTAGTGACCATTCAGTATCATAACACCACAGTCTTGTCATTGATGCTATCTGACCATTCAGTATCCTAACACCACAGTCTTGTCATTGTTGCTAGCTATCTGACCATTCAGTATCCTAACACCACAGTCTTGTCATTGATGCTATGTGACCATTCAGTATCCTAACACCACAGTCTTGTCATTGATGCTAGCTATCTGACCATTCAGTATCATAACACCACAATCTTGTCATTGATGCTAGTGACCATTCAGTATCCTAACGCCACAGTCTTGTCATTGATGCTAGTGACCATTCAGTATCATAACACCACAGTCTTGTCATTGATGCTATGTGACCATTCAGTATCCTAACACCACAGTCTTGTCATTGATGCTAGTGACCATTCAGTATCCTAACACCACAGTCTTGTCATTGATGCTAGTGACCATTCAGTATCCTAACACCACAGTCTTGTCATTGATGCTAGTGACCATTCAGTATCCTAACACCACAGTCTTGTCATTGATGCTAGTGACCATTCAGTATCATAACACCACAGTCTTGTCATTGATGCTAGTGACCATTCAGTATCCTAACACCACAGTCTTGTCATTGATGCTAGTGACCATTCAGTATCATAACACCACAGTCTTGTCATTGATGCTAGTGACCATTCAGTATCATAACACCACAGTCTTGTCATTGATGCTAGTGACCATTCAGTATCATAACACCACAGTCTTGTCATTGATGCTAGTGACCATTCAGTATCCTAACACCACAGTCTTGTCATTGATGCTAGTGACCATTCAGTATCCTAACACCACAGTCTTGTCATTGATGCTAGTGACCATTCAGTATCATAACACCACAGTCTTGTCATTGATGCTAGTGACCATTCAGTATCATGACCACAGTCTTGTCATTGATGCTAGTGACCATTCAGTATCCTAACACCACAGTCTTGTCATTGATGCTATCTGACCATTCAGTATCCTAACACCACAGTCTTGTCATTGATGCTAGTGACCATTCAGTATCATAACACCACAGTCTTGTCATTGATGCTAGTGACCATTCAGTATCCTAACACCACAGTCTTGTCATTGATGCTAGTGACCATTCAGTATCCTAACACCACAGTCTTGTCATTGATGCTAGCTATCTGACCATTCAGTAACAGTTCTACTGACCGGGAAGAAACCACAAGAAAGGTTGCCAAGGAGACTTGAACCTGTGATATGCAATTTGTTTGTATGTATGTATGTATGTATATATATATATACTCTCTGTGCCCTCTCCTCTCTCTCTCGCTCTGTATCTCTGTGCCCTCCTCTCTCTGTATCTCTGCCCCTCCCTCTCTCTCTGTATCTCTGTCTCTCCTCCTCTGTATCTCTGCCCTCTCCTCTCTCTCTGTATCTCTGTGCCCTCTCCCTCTCTCTCTGCCCTCCCTCTCTCTCTGTATCTCTGTGCCCTCTCCTCTCTGTATCTCTGTCTCTCTGTATCTCTGTGCCCTCTCCTCTCTCTCTGTATCTCTCCTCTCCCTCTCTCTCTGTATCTCTGTGCCCTCTCCTCTCTCTCTGTATCTCTGCCCTCCCTCTCTCTCTGTATCTCTGTGCCCTCTCCTCTCTCTCTGTATCTCTGCCCTCCCTCTCTCTCTGTATCTCTGTGCCCTCTCCTCTCTCTCTGTATCTCTGCCCTCCCTCTCTCTCTGTATCTCTGTGCCCTCCTCTCTCTGTATCTCTGCCCTCCCTCTCTCTCTGTATCTCTGCCCTCCCTCTCTCTCTGTATCTCTGTGCCCTCTCCTCTCTCTCTGTATCTCTCCTCTCCCTCTCTCTCTGTATCTCTGTCTCTCCTCTACCCTCTCCTCTCTCTCTCTGTATCTCTCTGCCCTCTCTCTCTGTGCCCTCTCTCTGTATCTCTGTGCCCTCTCCTCTCTCTCTGTATCTCTGTGCCCTCTCCTCTCTCTCTCTGTCCTCTCTCTCTGTGCCCTCTCCTCTCTCTCTCTGTATCTCCCTCTCTCTCTCTCTGTGTATCTCTGTGCCCTCTCCTCTCTCTCTGTATCTCTGTGCCCTCTCCTCTCTCTCTGTATCTCTGTGCCCTCTCCCTCTCTCTCTGTATCTCTGTGCCCTCTCTCTCTCTCTCTCTCTGTGCCCTCTCTCTCCCTCTCTCTCTCTGTATCTCTGTGCCCTCTCTCTCTCTCTGTATCTCTGTGCCCTCTCTCTCTCTCTGTATCTCTGTGCCCTCCTCTCTCTCTCTCTCTGAAGTCCTCTCTCTCTCTCTCTGTATCTCTGTGCCCTCTCCTCTCTCTCTGCCCTCTCTCTCTCTGTAGTCTGTGCCATCCCTCTCTCTCTCTCTCTGTATCTCTGTGACCCTCTCTCTCTGTGTCTCTGTACTCTGTGCCCTCCCTCTCTCTCTCTGTATCTCTGTGCCCTCCCTCTCTCTCTCTGTGCCCTCCCTCTCTCTATCTCTGTGCCTCTCCTCTCCTCTCTCTCTCTGTATCTCTGTGCCCTCTCTCTCTCTCTCTGTATCTCTGTGCCCTCTCCTCTCTCTCTCTGTATCTCTGTGCCCTCTCCTCTCCCTCTCTCTCTGTATCTCTTGTCCCTCTCTCTCTCCCTCTGCCCTCCTCTCTCTCTGTATCTCTGTGCCCTCTATCTCTCTCTCTGTATCTCTGTGCCCTCTCTCTCTCTGTATCTCTGTGCCCTCTCTCTCTCTCTCTGTATCTCTGTGCCCTCTCTCTCTCTCTGTATCTCTGTGCCCCTCTCTCTCTCTGTTCTCTGCCCTCCCTCCTCTCTCTCTGTATCTCTGTGCCCCCTCCCTCTCTCTCTGTATCTCTGTGCCCTCCCTCTCTCTCTGTATCTCATCCCCTTCCTCTCTCTCTGTATCTCTGTGCCCTCCCTCTCTCTCTGTATCTCTGTGCCCTCTCCTCTCTCTCTCTGTCTCTCAGTGTATCCCTCTCCCTCCCTCTCTCTCTGTATCTCTGTGCCCTCCCTCTCTCTCTCTGTATCTCTGTGCCCTCTCTCTCTCTCTGTATCTCTGTGCCCTCTCTCTCTCTCTGTATCTCTGTGCCCTCCTCTCTCTCTGTATCTCTGTGCCCTCTCCTCTCTCTCTGTATCTCTGTGCCCTCAACCTCTCTCTCTGTATCTCTGTGCCCTCTCCCTCTCTCTCTGTATCTCTGTGCTGTATCTCTGTGCCCCCTCTCTCTCTGTATCTCTGCCCCCTCTCTCTGTATCTCTGTGCCTCTCTCCTCTCTGTATCTCTGCCCTCCCTCTCTCTCTATCTCTGTGCCCTCTCCTCTCTCTCATCTCTGTATCTCTGTGCCCTCCCTCTCTCTCTGTATCTCTGTGCCCTCTCTCTCTCTCTGTATCTCTGTGCCCTCTCTCTCTCTGTATCTCTTATCTCTGTATCTCTGTGCCCTCTCTCTCTCTCTGTATCTCTGTGAACAACATCCTCTCTGTATACTCTGTATCTCTGTGCCCTTCCTCTGTATCTCTGTGCCCTCCCTCTCTCTCTGTATCTCTGTGTCTTGTATCTCTAGTCTCTCTCTCTGTATCTCTGCCCTCTCTCTCTCTGTAACTCTCTCTGTGCCCTCCCTCTCTCTCTGTATCTCTGCCCTCTCCCTCTCCTCTGTTTATCTCTGGCCCTCTCCCTCTCTCACTGTGTATCTCTGTGCCCTCTCCATCTCTCTGTGACCTATCTCTGCCCTCTCATCTCTGTGCCCTCTCTCTCTCTCTCTCTCTGTGCCCTCTCCTCTCTCTGAACTCTCTCTCTCTTTCTCTCTGTGTATCTCTGTGCCCTCTCCATCTCTCCTGTCCTCTCCCTCTCTCCCTCTCTCTGTGCCCTCTCCTCTCTCACTGGTATCTCTTTCTCTCTATCTCTGTTCTCTCTGTGTGTGCTCTCTCTCTCTCTCTCTCTCTCTCTCTCTCTCTCTCTCTCTCTCTCTCTCTCTCTCTCTCTCTCTCTCTCTGACCCTAAACAACATCCTGCCTCAAGAACCAAAACTTCCTAGGATGACACACACAGACTTCTATAAGTCACACAGAAAGAAGGAGAGACAGGGAGGAGAGGAGAGCAGAGGAGAGAGAGGAGAGTGAGAGAGGAGAGTAAGACAGGAGAGTGAGAGAGGAGAGTGAGATAGGAGAGAGAGAGCAAGAGCAAGAGACAGAGAGACAGAGAAAGAGAGATAAAGATAGAGAGAGGAGAGAGAGAGAGAGAGAGAGAGAGAGAGAGAGAGAGAGAGAGAGAGAGAGAGAGAGTGAGAGAGAGAGAGAGAGAGAGAGGGGGTCGGACAGACAGACAGACAGACAGACAGACAGACAGACAGACAGACAGACAGACAGACAGACAGACAGACAGACAGACAGACAGACAGACAGACAGACAGACAGACAGACAGACAGACAGACAGAGAGAGAGAGACAGAGAGAGACAGACAGACAGAGAGAGACAGACTTTCTCTAATTAAGGGTGCCCTAGCTCTCTTCCTCCTCAGAGTCTGCTGTCCTAGTTAGTCACACACACACATAGACTAACAGTCACGTTCCCCACAGCTTTGTCCCATAATGCAGTTCAACAGGCCGTTCTCACTGACAGGTGAACAGACAATGAGCTGTTTTGTGTGTGAGAGAGAGAGTATTTGGAACCAAAGACTGATCACCCCAATCCACAAAGAGGAGAAATTTAACCCCAATAACTACCGTGGGATTTGCATCAACAGCAACAGTAACCTTGGGAAAATCCTCTGCATTATCATTAACAGGAGACTTGTACACTTCCTCAGTGAAAACACTGAGTGAATGTCTAATTGGGTGCCAAGCAGCCTCCTGAAGTTGAAGAAGCGCTATTGCACCTTCTTCACCACACAGTCTGTGTGGATGGACCATTTCAGTTTGTCAGTGAACAGGAACTTTCCACCTTCTCCCTTTGATGTGGATAGGGGGGGTGCTCCCTCTGCTGTTTCCTGAAGTCTACGGTTAAATTAAATGCAGAAGTTTGCGCTTTCAGTTTTGGGAAATACTTTCATCTATTCATGGTTTCTGGTTTGGGTAGGTTTTACTAGTCACAGTGGGAACAACATCCCCTTATACACTTCCTGATGACCTCAGACACTGGTTTTACTAGTCACAGTGGGAACAACATCCCCTTATACACTTCCTGATGACCTCAGACACTGGTTTTACTAGTCACAGTGGGAACAACATCCCCTTATACACTTCCTGATGACCTCAGACACTGGTTTTACTAGTCACAGTGGGAACAACATCCCCTTATACACTTCCTGATGACCTCAGACACTGGTTTTACTAGTCACAGTGGGAACGACATCCCCTTATACACTTCCTGATGACCTCAGACACTGGTTTTACTAGTCACAGTGGGAACAACATCCCCTTATACACTTCCTGATGACCTCAGACACTGCGTCCGTGTATTCGTTGATATTATTCTCAGAGGCCACCCAAAAACATATCCCAGTCCACATGATCAAAACAATCTTGAAGCATGGATTCCGATTGGTCAGACCAGCGTTGAATAGTCCGTAGCGCAGGTACTTCCTGTTTGAGTTTATGCCTATAGGAAGGGAGTCTTCTTATGGGAATGTGTCTAACTATTACATGTCACCTCTGAGGTTGCCCTTATCTTGACCTAGTATATGACCTAGGACCTAAGAGGCTCACTATTGTATGTCTCCTCTGAGGTTGCCCTTATCTTGACCTAGTATATGACCTAGGACCTAAGAGGCTCACTATTGTATGTCTCCTCTGAGGTTGCCCTTATCTTGATCTAGTATATGACCTAGGAAGCTCACTATTGTATGTCCCCTCTGAGGTTGCCCTTATCTTGACCTAGTATATGACCTAGGACCTAAGAGGCTCACTATTGTATGTCCCCTCTGAGGTTGCCCTTATCTTGACCTAGTATATGACCTATGACCTAGGAGGCTCAGTGTTGTATGTCTCCTCTGAGGTTGCCCTTATCTTGACCTAGTATATGACCTAGGAGGCTCAGTGTCTTTTCTGATCTTGTCCAGGAGGGGATGTATTTGAGGAGTATCTAGAATTGACAATTGATATATGCCACTGGATGAGGTAATGTTGTGGTCCTAAGTGGTACCAAGAACGAGATTAGAACTTCGTTTAGGAGACCAGACTGAATGATAATTTATAGCTAATGCTGTCTGGCTATGGGATACTCCTCTCTCAAGTAAAGTCTTCCTTTGTAATGTGCCTAAGATCTGTTATTTATTATATGAGTTGAGAGGGGTGTGTCTTGGCTATAAATGACACTAAGAATTGTTTTGTAAGCACTCTCAGATAATTTATTTATAGACACTGAATTGATTTGAGAGTCACAGGGCTATGGTGAAGGTCATATATAATTAAAGATGGACTTTATGATAACTCTGACTTGTGTGTGGTTTGATCTCTCATGATTTGGTAATACAGGACATTTCCACGACACGTTTTCCTCAGGACATGTGGTTTCGATTAGCGTTTTCCTCAGGATATGTGGTTTCCGGTAGCGTTCTCCTCAGGATATGTGGTTTCCGGTAGCGTTTTCCTCAGGATATGTGGTTTCCGGTAGCGTTCTCCTCAGGATATGTGGTTTCCGGTAGCGTTTTCCTCAGGATATGTGGTTTCCGGTACCGTTTTCCTCAGGATATTTGGTTTACGGTAGCGTTTTCCTCAGGATATGTGGTTTCCGGTAGCGTTTTCCTCAGCATATGTGGTTTCCGGTGCGTTTTCCCAGGATATGTGGTTTTAGCGTTTCCTCAGGATATGTGGTTTCCGGTAGCGTTTTCCTCAGGATATGTGGTTTCCGGTAGCGTTTTCCTCAGGATATGTGGTTTCCGGTAGCGTTTTCCTCAGGATATGTGGTTTCCGGTAGCGTTTTCCTCAGGATATGTGGTTTCCTGTAGCGTTTTCCTCAGGATATATGGTTTCCGGTAGTGTTCTCCTCAGGATATGTGGTTTCCGGTAGTGTTCTCCTCAGGATATGTGGTTTCCGGTAGCGTTTTCCTCAGGATATATGGTTTCCGGTAGCGTTCTCCTCAGGATATGTGGTTTCGGTAGCGTTCTCCTCAGGATATGTGGTTTCGGTAGCGTTCTCCTCAGGATATGTGGTTTCTGGTAGCGTTCTCCTCAGGATATGTGGTTTCCGGTAGCGTTTTCCTCAGGATATGTGGTTTCGGTAGCGTTTTCCGTTTTCCTCAGGATATGTGGTTTCCGGTAGCGTTTTCCTCAGGATATGTGGTTTCCGGTAGCGTTTACCTCAGGATATGTGGTTTCCGGTAGCGTGTTTCCTCAGGATATGTGGTTTCTGGTAGTGTTCTCCTCAGGATATGTGGTTTCCAGTAGCCAGTAGCATTTTCCTCAGGATATGTGGTTTCCGGTAGCGTTTTCCTCAGGATATGATGTTTTCTGTAGCGTTTTCCTCAGGATATGTGGTTTCCGGTAGCATTTTCCTCATATTTTCTGTGTTGAAGTCCCCAGCTACAATAAATGCGGCCTCAGGATATGTGGTTTCCAGTTTGCATAGAGTCCAGTGTAGTTCTTCGAGGGCCGTCGTGGTATCGGCTCGAGGGGGAATATACACGGCTGTGGCTATAACCGGAGATCATTTTCTTGGGAGGTAATACAGTCGGCATTTGATTGGGAGGGATTCTAGGTCGGGTGAACAAAAGACCTTGAGTTTCTGCATGTTGTCACAATCACACCGTGAGAAGTTAATCATGAACATACACCACCGCCCTTCTTCTTTTTTCGGATCAGCCTCTGGAATCAGTCTGTGTGTGTGTGTGTGTGTGTGTGTGTGTGTGTGTGTGTGTGTGTGTGTGTGTGTGTGTGTGTGTGTGTGTGTGTGTGTGTGTGTGTGTGTGTGTGTGTGTGTGTGTGTGTGTGTGTGTGTGTGTGTGTGTGTGTGTGTGTGTGTGTGCGTGCGTGCGTGCGTGCGTGCGTGCGTGCGTGCGTGCGTGCGTGCGTGCGTGCGTGCGTGCGTGTGTGTGTGTGTGTGTGTGTGTGCTTGTCTGTGTGTGTGTTTGTCTGTGTGTGTTTGTCTGTGTGTGTGTTTGTCTGTGTGTGTGTTTGTCTGTGTGTGTGTGTGTGTGTGTTTGTCTGTGTGTGTGTGTGTTTGTCTGTGTGTGTGTTTGTGTGTGTGTCTGTGTGTGTGTGTGTGTGTGTGTGTGTGTGTGTGTGTGTGTGTGTGTGTGTGTGTGTGTGTGTGTGTGTGTGTGTGTGTGTGTGTGTGTGTGTGTGTGTGCGTGCGTGTGTGCGTGCGTGCGTGCGTGCGTGCGTGCGTGCGTGCGTGCGTGCGTGCGTGCGTGCGTGTGTTTGTCTGTGTGTTTGTCTGTGTGTTTGTCTGTGTGAGTCCAGCCCTCAGGAAGGTTTGCCAGCAGCTACAATTACAGTGATAGATGTGAAAGAACTGGGTCGCCTCCTCTAGAGATCTGAGACTACAAGACCAGCCAAATCCCTGGGTCTACAAACACACATACACACGCATGAACGAATGGACGCACGCACACACGTGTTCATATTACACACATATGGATGAACGGAAGCTGAATTCAGACACACACACATCACACACACACACACATCACATCACACCAGGAAAAAAATCTTGGTTAACCCAGAACTAAAGTCTCTGGTCAGACTTCCCACCAAGAAAACAGTCATCTTGGTTAACCCAGAACTAAAGCCTCTGGTCAGACATCCCACCAAGAAAACAGTCATCTTGGTTAAACCAGAACTAAAGTCTCTGATCATACAATACATGTTAAGAGATGAAGAGACGTTAGAACCAGGATCAGAACGAGAACGAGGAGCTCCACCCTCTCTCTATACCGGTTACGGGGATGAAGAGACGTTAGAACCAGGATCAGAACGAGAACGAGGAGCTCCACCCTCTCTCTATACCGGTTACGGGGATGAAGAGACGTTAGAACCAGGATCAGAACGAGAACGAGGAGCTCCACCCTCTCTCTATACCGGTTACGGAGATGAAGAGACATTAGAACCAGAATCAGAACCAGAACGAGGAGCTCCACCCTCTCTCTATACCGGTTACGGTGATGAAGAGACGTTAGAACCAGGATCAGAACGAGGAGCTCCACCCTCTCTCTATACCGGTTACGGGGATGAAGAGACGTTAGAACCAGGATCAGAATGAGGAGCTCCACCTCTCTCTATACTGGTTACGGGGATGAAGCGACGTTAGAACCAGGATCAGAACGAGGAGCTCCACCCTCTCTCTGTACCGGTTACGGAGATGAAGAGACGTTAGAACCAGGATCAGAACGAGGAGCTCCACCCTCTCTCTATACCGGTTACGGAGATGAAGAGACGTTAGAACCAGAACCAGAACGAGGAGCTCCACCCTCTCTCTATACCGGTTACGGAGATGAAGAGACGTTAGAACCAGGATCAGAACCAGAATGAGGAGCTCCACCCTCTCTCTATACCGGTTACGGAGATGAAGAGACGTTAGAACCAGAACCAGAACGAGGAGCTCCACCCTCTCTCTATACCGGTTACGGAGATGAAGAGACGTTAGAACCAGGATCAGAACCAGAACGAGGAGCTCCACCCTCTCTCTATACCGGTTACGGGGATGAAGAGACGTTAGAACCAGGATCAGAACGAGGAGCTCCACCCTCTCTCTATACCGGTTACGGAGATGAAGAGACGTTAGAACCAGGATCAGAATGAGGAGCTCCACCCTCTCTCTATACCGGTTACGGAGATGAAGAGACGTTAGAACCAGGATCAGAACGAGGAGCTCCACCCTCTCTCTATACCGGTTACGGAGATGAAGAGATGTTAGAACCAGGATCAGAACCAGAACGAGGAGCTCCACCCTCTCTCTATACCGGTTACGGAGATGAAGAGACGTTAGAACCAGGATCAGAACGAGGAGCTCAACCCTCTCTCTATACCGGTTACGGGGATGAATGTCCTCTCCCAAATTCAAAAGATTCGAACACATGCAACATTTGTCCTAAGCAGCAGAACTAATGCTTAGTTAATGGTTATCTCATTCATCCTGTTGGTAATCTCATCCTGTTGGTTATCTCATTCATCCTGTTGGTTATCTCATGCATCCTGTTGGTTATCTCATTCATCCTGTTGGTTATCTCATTCATCCTGTTGGTTATCTCATTCATCCTGTTGGTTGTTGGTTATCTCATTCATGGATCCTGTTGGTTATCTCATTCATCCTGTTGGTTATCTCATTCATCCTGTTGGTTATCTCATCCTGTTGGTTATCCCATTCATCCTGTTGGTTATCTCATCCTGTTGGTTGTCTCATTCATCCTGTCGGTTTATCTCATACATCCTGTTGGTTATCTCATTCATCCTGTTGGTTATCTCATCCATCCTGTTGGTTGTCTCATTCATCCTGTTGGTTATCTCATCCATCCTGTTGGTTGTCTCATTCATCCTGTCGGTTTATCTCATACATCCTGTTGGTTATCTCATTCATCCTGTTGGTTATCTCATCCATCCTGTTGGTTGTCTCATTCATCCTGTTGGTTATCTCATCCATCCTGTTGGTTGTCTCATTCATCCTGTCGGTTTATCTCATACATCCTGTTGGTTATCTCATCCTGTTGGTTATCTCATCCTGTTGGTTATCCCATTCATCCTGTCGGTTGTCTCGTTCATCCTGTCGGGTTATCTCATACATCCTGTTGGTTATCTCATTCATCCTGTTGGTTATCTCATTCATCCTGTTGGTTATCTCATTCATCCTGTTGGTTATCTCATCCTGTTGGTTATCTCATCCTGTTGGTTATCTCATGCATCCTGTTGGTTATCTCATTCATCCTGTTGGTTATCTCATCCTGTTGGTTATCTCATTCATCCTGTTGGTTATCTCATGCATCCTGTTGGTTGTCTCATCCTGTTGGTTGTCTCATCCTGTTGGTTGTTCCATCCTGTTGGTTGTCTCATCCTGTTGGTTATCTCATCCTGTTGGTTATCTCATACATCCTGTTGGTTGTCTCATACATCCTGTTGGTTATCTCATTCATCCTGTTGGTTATCTCATTCATCCTGTTGGTAATCTCATCCTGTTGGTTATCTCATCCTGTTGGTTATCTCATTCATCCTGTTGGTTATCTCATTCATCCTGTTGGTTATCTCATTCATCCTGTTGGTTATCTCATGCATCCTGTTGGTTATCTCATTCATCCTGTTGGTTATCTCATTCATCCTGTTGGTTATCTCATCCTGTTGGTTATCCCATTCATCCTGTTGGTTATCTCATCCTGTTGGTTGTCTCATTCATCCTGTCGGTTTATCTCATACATCCTGTTGGTTATCTCATTCATCCTGTTGGTTATCTCATCCATCCTGTTGGTTGTCTCATTCATCCTGTTGGTTATCTCATCCATCCTGTTGGTTGTCTCATTCATCCTGTCGGTTTATCTCATACATCCTGTTGGTTATCTCATCCTGTTGGTTATCTCATCCTGTTGGTTATCTCATCCTGTTGGTTATCTCATTCATCCTGTCGGTTGTCTCGTTCATCCTGTCGGGTTATCTCATACATCCTGTTGGTTATCTCATTCATCCTGTTGGTTATCTCATTCATCCTGTTGGTTATCTCATCCTGTTGGTTATCTCATCCTGTTGGTTATCTCATCCTGTTGGTTATCTCATGCATCCTGTTGGTTATCTCATTCATCCTGTTGGTTATCTCATCCTGTTGGTTATCTCATTCATCCTGTTGGTTATCTCATGCATCCTGTTGGTTGTCTCATCCTGTTGGTTGTCTCATCCTGTTGGTTGTTCCATCCTGTTGGTTGTCTCATCCTGTTGGTTATCTCATCCTGTTGGTTGTCTCATCCTGTTGGTTATCTCATTCATCCTGTTGGTTATCTCATTCATCCTGTTGGTTATCTCATCCTGTTGGTTATCTCATTCATCCTGTTGGTTATCTCATTCATCCTGTTGGTTATCTCATCCTGTTGGTTATCTCATTCATCCTGTTGGTTATCTCATACATCCTGTTGGTTATCTCATTCATCCTGTTGGTTATCTCATTCATCCTGTTGGTTATCTCATGCATCCTGTTGGTTATCTCATTCATCCTGTTGGTTATCTCATTCATCCTGTTGGTTATCTCATCCTGTTGGTTATCCCATTCATCCTGTTGGTTATCTCATCCTGTTGGTTATCTCATCCTGTTGGTTATCTCATTCATCCTGTTGGTTATCTCATCCTGTTGGTTATCTCATTCATCCTGTTGGTTATCTCATTCATCCTGTTGGTTATCTCATCCTGTTGGTTATCTCATCATGTTGGTTATCTCATTCATCCTGTTGGTTATCTCATTCATCCTGTTGGTTATCTCATTCACCCTGTTGGTTATCTCATCCTGTTGGTTATCTCATCCTGTTGGTTATCTCATTCATCCTGCTGGTTGTCTCATACATCCTGTTGGTTGTCTCATACATCCTGTTGGTTATCTCATCCTGTTGGTTATCTCATTCATCCTGTTGGTTATCTCATTCATCCTGTTGGTTATCTCATTCATCCTGTTGGTTATCTCATTCATCCTGTTGGTTATCTCATTCATCCTGTTGGTTATCTCATTCATCCTGTTGGTTATCTCATTCATCCTGTTGGTTATCTCATCCTGTTGGTTATCTCATCCTGTCGGTTGTCTCATACATCCTGTTGGTTATCTCATTCATCCTGTTGGTTATCTCATTCATCCTGTTGGTTATCTCATCCTGTTGGTTATCTCATCCTGTTGGTTATCTCATCCTGTTGGTTATCTCATCCATCCTGTTGGTTATCTCATCCTGTTGGTTATCTCATCCTGTTGGTTATCTCATTCATCCTGTTGGTTATCTCATTCATCCTGTTGGTTATCTCATGCATCCTGTTGGTTATCTCATTCACCCTGTTGGTTATCTCATCCTGTTGGTTATCTCATCCTGTTGGTTATCTCATTCATCCTGTTGGTTGTCTCATACATCCTGTTGGTTATCTCATCCAGTTGGTTATCTCATTCATCCTGTTGGTTATCTCATTCATCCTGTTGGTTATCTCATTCATCCTGTTGGTTATCTCATTCATCCTGTTGGTTATCTCATCCTGTTGGTTATCTCATCCTGTTGGTTATCTCATTCATCCTGTTGGTTATCTCATCCTGTTGGTTATCTCATTCATCCTGTTGGTTATCTCATCCTGTTGGTTATCTCATACATCCTGTTGGTTATCTCATCCTGTTGGTTATCTCATCCTGTTGGTTGTCTCATACATCCTGTTGGTTATCTCATTCATCCTGTTGGTTATCTCATTCATCCTGTTGGTAATCTCATCCTGTTGGTTATCTCATCCTGTTGGTTATCTCATCCTGTTGGTTATCTCATTCATCCTGTTGGTTATCTCATTCATCCTGTTGGTTATCTCATGCATCCTGTTGGTTATCTCATTCACCCTGTTGGTTATCTCATCCTGTTGGTTATCTCATCCTGTTGGTTATCTCATTCATCCTGTTGGTTGTCTCATACATCCTGTTGGTTATCTCATCCTGTTGGTTATCTCATCCTGTTGGTTATCTCATACATCCTGTTGGTTATCTCATTCATCCTGTTGGTTATCTCATGTATCCTGTTGGTTATCTCATCCTGTTGGTTATCTCATCCTGTTGGTTATCTCATCCTGTTGGTTATCTCATTCATCCTGTTGGTTATCTCATCCTGTTGGTTATCTCATCCTGTTGGTTATCTCATCCTGTTGGTTATTTCATCCTGTTGGTTATCTCATACATCCTGTTGGTTATCTCATCCATCCTGTTGGTTATCTCATCCTGTTGGTTATCTCATCCTGTTGGTTATCTCATACATCCTGTTGGTTATCTCATCCTGTTGGTTATCTCATCCTGTTGGTTATCTCATCCTGTTGGTTGTCTCATACATCCTGTTGGTTATCTCATTCATCCTGTTGGTTATCTCATCCATCCTGTTGGTTATCTCATCCTGTTGGTTATCTCATCCTGTTGGTTATCTCATCCTGTTGGTTATCTCATTCATCCTGTTGGTTATCTCATGCATCCTGTTGGTTATCTCATTCATCCTGTTGGTTATCTCATCCTGTTGGTTATCTCATCCTGTTGGTTATCTCATCCTGTTGGTTATCTCATTCATCCTGTTGGTTATCTCATCCTGTTGGTTATCTCATCCATCCTGTTGGTTATCTCATCCTGTTGGTTATCTCATGCATCCTGTTGGTTATCTCATTCATCCTGTTGGTTATCTCATCCTGTTGGTTATCTCATACTGTTGGTTATCTTATTCATCCTGTTGGTTATCTCATTCATCCTGTTGGTTATCTCATTCATCCTGTTGGTTATCTCATTCATCCTGTTGGTTGTCTCATACATCCTGTTGGTTATCTCATCCTGTTGGTTATCTCATCCTGTTGGTTATCTCATACATCCTGTTGGTTATCTCATTCATCCTGTTGGTTATCTCATTCATCCTGTTGCTTATCTCATGTATCCTGTTGGTTATCTCATCCTGTTGGTTATCTCATTCATCCTGTTGGTTATCTCATTCATCCTGTTGGTTATCTCATCCTGTTGGTTATCTCATCCTGTTGGTTATCTCATTCATCCTGTTGGTTATCTCATCCTGTTGGTTATCTCATCCATCCTGTTGGTTATCTCATCCATCCTGTTGGTTATCTCATCCTGTTGGTTATCTCATCCTGTTGGTTGTCTCATACATCCTGTTGGTTGTCTCATACATCCTGTTGGTTATCTCATACATCCTGTTGGTTATCTCATCCTGTTGGTTATCTCATCCTGTTGGTTATCTCATCCTGTTGGTTGTCTCATACATCCTGTTGGTTATCTCATTCATCCTGTTGGTTATCTCATTCATCCTGTTGGTTATCTCATCCTGTTGGTTATCTCATCCTGTTGGTTATCTCATCCTGTTGGTTATCTCATCCTGTTGGTTATCTCATCCTGTTGGTTATCTCATTCATCCTGTTGGTTATCTCATGCATCCTGTTGGTTATCTCATTCATCCTGTTGGTTATCTCATCCTGTTGGTTATCTCATCCTGTTGGTTATCTCATCCTGTTGGTTATCTCATTCATCCTGTTGGTTATCTCATCCTGTTGGTTATCTCATCCATCCTGTTGGTTATCTCATCCTGTTGGTTATCTCATGCATCCTGTTGGTTATCTCATT
>NC_060196.1:187194-222194 GCF_021184085.1 Oncorhynchus gorbuscha | reverse complement strand
TATAAGAGATGGACTATATAAGAGATGGACTATATAAGAGACGGACTATATAAGAGATGGACTATATAAGAGATGGACTATATAAGAGATGGACCACCATAAGAGACGGACTATATAAGAGATGGACTATATAAGAGATGGACTATATAAGAGACGGACTATATAAGAGATTGACTATATAAGAGATGGACTATATAAGAGACAGACTATATAAGAGATGGACTATATAAGAGATGGACTACCATAAGAGACGGACTATATTAGAGATGGACTATATAAGAGACGGACTATATTAGAGATGGACTATATAAGAGATGGACTATATAAGAGATGGACTATATAAGAGATGGACTATATTAGAGATGGACCACCATAAGAGATGGACTATATAAGAGATGGACCACCATAAGAGATGGACTATATAAGAGATGGACTATATAAGAGATGGACTATATAAGAGATGGACTATATAAGAGATGGACTATATAAGAGATGGACTATATAAGAGATGGACTATATAAGAGATGGACTATATAAGAGATGGACTATATAAGAGATGGACCACTATATAAGAGATGGACTATATAAGAGATGGACTATATAAGAGATGGACTATATAAGAGATGGACTATATAAGAGATGGACTATATAAGAGATGGACTATATAAGAGATGGACTATATAAGAGATGGACTATATAAGAGATGGACTATATAAGAGATGGACTATATAAGAGATGGACTATATAAGAGATGGACTATATAAGAGATGGACCACCATAAGAGATGGACTATATAAGAGATGGACTATATAAGAGATGGACTATATAAGAGATGGACTATATAAGAGATGGACCACCATAAGAGATGGACTATATAAGAGATGGACTACATAAGAGATGGACTATATAAGAGATGGACCACCATAAGAGATGGACCACCATAAGAGATGGACTATATAAGAGATGGACTATATAAGAGATGGACTATATAAGAGATGGACTATATAAGAGATAAGAGATGGACCACTATAAGAGATGGACTATATAAGAGATGGACTATATAAGAGATGGACTATATAAGAGATGGACTATATAAGAGATGGACTATATAAGAGATGGACTATATAAGAGATGGACTATATAAGAGATGGACTATATAAGAGATGGACTATATAAGAGATGGACTATATAAGAGATGGACTATATAAGAGATGGACTATATAAGAGATGGACTATATAAGAGATGGACTATATAAGAGATATAAGAGATGGACTATATAAGAGATGGACATAAGAGATGGACTATATAAGAGATGGACTATATAAGAGATGGACTATATAAGAGATGGACCACCATAAGAGATGGACTATATAAGAGATGGACTACATAAGAGATGGACTATATAAGAGATGGACTATATAAGAGATGGACTATATAAGAGATGGACTATATAAGAGATGGACTATATAAGAGATGGACTATATAAGAGATGGACCACCATAAGAGATGGACTATATAAGAGATGGACTATATAAGAGATGGACTATATAAGAGATGGACTATATAAGAGATGGACTATATAAGAGATGGACTATATAAGAGATGGACTATATAAGAGATAAGAGATGGACCATATAAGAGATGGACTATATAAGAGATGGACTATATAAGAGATGGACTATATAAGAGATGGACTATATAAGAGATGGACTATATAAGAGATGGACTATATAAGAGATGGACTATATAAGAGATGGACTATATAATAGATAAGAGATGGACTATATAAGAGATGGACTATATAAGAGATGGACTATATAAGAGATGGACTATATAATAGATAAGAGATGGACTATATAAGAGATGGACTATATAAGAGATGGACTATATAAGAGATGGACTATATAAGAGATAAGAGATGGACTATATAAGAGATGGACTATATAAGAGATGGATTATATAAGAGATGGACTATATAAGAGATGGACTATATAAGAGATGGACTATATAAGAGATGGACTATATAAGAGATGGACCACCATAAGAGATGGACTATATAAGAGATGGACCACCATAAGAGATGGACTATATAAGAGATGGACTATATAAGAGATAAGAGATGGACTATATAAGAGATGGACTATATAAGAGATGGACTATATAAGAGATGGACCACTATAAGAGATGGACTATATAAGAGATGGACTATATAAGAGATGGACTATATAAGAGATGGACTATATAAGAGATGGACTATATAAGAGATGGACTATATAAGAGATGGACTATATAAGAGATGGACTATATAAGAGATGGACTATATAAGAGATGGACTATATAAGAGATGGACTATATAAGAGATGGACTATATAAGAGATGGACTATATAAGAGATGGACTATATAAGAGATGGACTATATAAGAGATGGACTATATAAGAGATGGACTATATAAGAGATGGACTATATAAGAGATGGACTATATAAGAGATGGACTATATAAGAGATGGACTATATAAGAGATGGACTATATAAGAGATGGACTATATAAGAGATGGACTATATAAGAGATGGACTATATAAGAGACGGACTATATAAGAGATGGACTATATAAGAGATGGACTATATAAGAGATGGACTATATAAGAGATGGACTATATAAGAGATGGACTATATAAGAGATAAGAGATGGACTATATAAGAGTTGGACTATATAAGAGATGGACTATATAAGAGATGGACTATATAAGAGATGGACTATATAAGAGATGGACTATATAAGAGATGGACCACCATAAGAGATGGACTATATAAGAGATGGACTATATAAGAGATGGACTATATAAGAGACGGACTATATAAGAGATAAGAGATGGACTATATAAGAGATGGACACTATCAGAGATGGACTATATAAGAGATGGACCACCATAAGAGATGGACTATATAAGAGATGGACCACCATTAGAGATGGACTATATAAGAGATGGACTATATAAGAGATGGACTATATAAGAGATGGACTATATAAGAGATGGACTATATAAGAGATGGACCACCATAAGAGATGGACTATATAAGAGATGGACTATATAAGAGACGGACTATATAAGAGATGGACCACCATAAGAGATGGACCACCATAAGAGATGGACTATATAAGAGATGGACTATATAAGAGATGGACTATATCAGAGATGGACTATATAAGAGATGGACCACCATAAGAGATGGACTATATAAGAGATGGACTATATAAGAGACGGACTATATAAGAGATGGACCACCATAAGAGATGGACCACCATAAGAGATGG
Source organism: Oncorhynchus gorbuscha (assembly GCF_021184085.1). Classification (NCBI taxonomy): domain Eukaryota; kingdom Metazoa; phylum Chordata; class Actinopteri; order Salmoniformes; family Salmonidae; genus Oncorhynchus; species Oncorhynchus gorbuscha. The sequence continues at coordinate 218,878 of NC_060196.1, read as the reverse complement.
ACTATATAAGAGATGGACTATATAAGAGATGGACTATATAAGAGATGGACTATATAAGAGATGGACTATATAAGAGATGGACTATATAAGAGATGGACCACCATAAGAGATGGACTATATAAGAGATGGACTATATAAGAGATGGACTATATAAGAGATGGACTATATAAGAGATGGACTATATAAGAGATGGACTATATAAGAGATGGACTATATAAGAGATGGACTATATAAGAGATGGACTATATAAGAGATGGACCACCATAAGAGATGGACTATATAAGAGATGGACTATATAAGAGATGGACCACTATAAGAGATGGACTATATAAGAGATGGACTATATAAGAGATGGACTATATAAGAGATGGACTATATAAGAGATGGACTATATAAGAGATGGACTATATAAGAGATGGACCACCATAAGAGATGGACTATATAAGAGATGGACTATATAAGAGATGGACTATATAAGAGATGGACCACCATAAGAGATGGACTATATAAGAGACGGACTATATAATAGATGGACTATATAAGAGATGGACTATATAAGAGATGGACCACTATAAGAGATGGACTATATAAGAGATGGACTATATAAGAGATGGACTATATAAGAGATGGACTATATTAGAGACGGACTATATAAGAGATGGACTATATAAGAGATGGACCACCATAAGAGATGGACTATATAAGAGATGGACTATATTAGAGACGGACTATATAAGAGATGGACTATATAAGAGATGGACCACCATAAGAGATAGACTATATAAGAGACGGACTATATAAGAGATGGACTATATTAGAGACGGACTATATAAGAGATGGACTATATAAGAGATGGACTATATAAGAGATGGACTATATAAGAGATGGACTATATAAGAGATGGACAATATAAGAGATTGACTATATAAGAGATGGACTATATAAGAGATGGACCACCATAAGAGATGGACTATATAAGAGATGGACTATATAAGAGATGGACTATATAAGAGATGGACTATATAATAGATGGACTATATAAGAGATGGACTATATAAGAGATGGACTATATAATAGATGGACTATATAAGAGATGGACTATATAAGAGATGGACTATATAAGAGATGGACTATATAAGAGATGGACCACCATAAGAGATGGACTATATAAGAGACGGACTATATAAGAGATGGACTATATAAGAGATGGACTACATAAGAGATGGACCACCATAAGAGACGGACTATATAAGAGATGGACTATATAAGAGATGGACTATATAAGAGATGGACTATATAAGAGATGGACTATATAATAGATGGACTATATTAGAGATGGACTATATAAGAGATGGACTATATAAGAGTTGGACTATATAAGAGATGGACTATATTAGAGATGGACTATATAAGAGATGGACTATATAAGAGATGGACCACCATCAGGAAGTGTAAATAAATATAAACTATAGAGAGGACGAGGGAATAATATATATTCACAAGGCCAGGTCAACTATGATAGCCTATAGGAATGGTTGACAAGGCCAGGTCAACTATGATAGGCTATAGGAATGTTTGACAAGGCCAGGTCAACTATGATAGGCTATAGGAATGTTTGACAAGGCCAGGTCAACTATGATAGGCTATAGGAATGTTTGACAAGGCCAGGTCAACTATGATAGGGTATAGGGAAGCTTGACAAGGCCAGGTCAACTATGATAGGCTATAGGAATGTGTGACAAGGCCAGGTCAACTATGATAGGCTATAGGGAAGCTTGACAAGGCCAGGTCAACTATGATATGCTATAGGGAAGCTTGACAAGGCCAGGTCAACTATGATAGGCTATAGGGAAGCTTGACAAGGCCAGGTCAACTATGATAGGCTATAGGAATGTGTGACAAGGCCAGGTCAACTATGATAGGCTATAGGGAAGCTTGACAAGGCCAGGTCAACTATGATAGGCTATAGTAATGCTTGACAAGGCCAAGTCAACTATGATAGGCTATAGGAATGTGTGACAAGGCCAGGTCAACTATGATAGGCTATAGGGAAGCTTGACAAGGCCAGGTCAACTATGATAGGCTATAGGGAAGCTTGACAAGGCCAGGTCAACTATGATAGGCTATAGGGAAGCTTGACAAGGCCAGGTCAACTATGATAGGCTATAGGAATGCTTGACAAGGCCAGGTCAACTATGATAGGCTGTAGGAATGCTTGACATTTTGATCCAATCCCGTATGGCATCCATAGAGCTATGAAAATATAATTTTTTTGTCGGTCTATGTAGCCTATTCACATATGAACCGAAGGTCGCGTGCACACGCGCGCACACACACTCACACACAGTGCCCTATCCACGTCTTAAACGAAGGTAGGAGCAGCAGCATAGCCTGGCTATTACATGATAGCAAGAAGGACACTGCTACCGGATAACAAATAACATCAATCCAAACATGCACGAGACAATCCAAACATGCACGCTTACTTCCCCAGCTCCTCGAAAAGCTGGAATTCATCGGTGAATCTCGTGCAAATCGTTAGCGCCATCCTGAAAGCGACAGCAGTGTAGCAGACCGTAGACGCGATAGAGATGGATGTAAATGCGCCCACTAGATCCACACTAGCGGTTTGTCGTTGACTTCACCACCAGCGCTTTACCGCACGAACGAATAGATAGAAAGCTGAAAACAGCGCAGAACAAGGCGAATCATACAGCTATGGCTTCTGTACAACAGCCTTGGCTCTCGACTGCAGAGAAGAAGAACGCTCTGCCGCAGCGACAGAACGGAAGAGTCCAGTCACCAAACGCTGTCTGCCGCGAAGGACGATTGTTAAACCTAAATCCCTTCTTTTTTTTTTTTTTGCAACGACAACAGCGTTATTGGGAGGATTTAGGGCAGTGAATCTGGTGTATGCAGCTCACAGAGCGGAGACGCTGCATTTTCTCTGCATTTCCATTTCTAGCTGTCCGTCCGTCTATAGCGCGTCCCCTCTTTTTTGCCACTGAGGTGTGCGCGTGTGGTCGTCACTAGTTACCACAGCCACAAAGTCATAATTATGGCTAAACCCGCATATATCTACAATTTATCATCTTAAAATGTGATTTTATAACCTAACCCTAACCTCAACCCTAACCAAAACCACACTGCTAACACTTTGCCTAACGTTAAGCCAATCTTGACTTTGTGGCTGTGGTATATTGACCACCCCCCCCCCCCCCACAGGCTCTGCGATCAGCCCCTCTACCCACGTCATCCTTATACTTATTAAAATACTAACGCCTTCAATAATAATAATAATAATAGTGACGATGGTGACGATAGTGATAATACATTATTATATTAATACATACTACATCATGAATAAACTGTTATTATTAATCTATGATCATATCTGATTGGTGCAGCAGGTAGCCTAGTGGTTAGAACGTTTGACAGGTAACTCAAAAGTTGCTAGAGCGGATCCCCGGGACAGACAAGGTAAAACATCTGTCGTTCTAAACAAGGCAGTTAACCCACTGTTCTTAGCCCGTCGTTGTACATAAGAATTTGTTCTTAACTGACTTGCCGAGTTAAATAAAGTTGAAATAAATACACTACATCATAAATAAACTGTTATTTGTGTGTTTAATGGTTATTCTATTCTTGTGGGGTATCTTAATGTCCCAACAAGGAAATGTGTCCTTCATGGGGACATTTCCCACGTCCCCCATGAGGACATTTCCCACGTCCCCCATGAGAACATTTCCCACATCCCCCTTGAGGACATTTCCCACGTCCCCCTTGAGGACATTTCCCACGTCCCCCTTGAGGACATTTCCCACATCCCCCTTGAGGACATTTCCCACATCCCCCTTGAGGACATTTCCCACATCCCCCTTGAGGACATTTCCCACATCCCCCTTGAGGACATTTCCCACATCCCCCTTGAGGACATTTCCCACATCCCCCTTGAGGACATTTCCCACATCCCCCATGAGGACATTTCCCCTTGAGGACATTTCCCACATCCCCTTGAGGACATTTCCCACGTCCCCCTTGAGGACATTTCCCCCCTTGAGGACACAAATGACATTTCCCACATTTTAAATGAAAGGGTTAGGTTTAGAGTTGAGGACATTTTTAGAGGACATTTAAGAGGTTTATCCCCTTGAGGACAAATGCTGTTTTAAGGGAAAGAGGTTAGGTTTAGAGTTAAGTTTAGGGTAAGAGGTTTAGAGTTAAGTTTAGGGAAAGAGGTTAGGTTCAGAGTTAAGTTTAGGGTAATATGTTAGGTTTAGAGTTAAGTTTACAATTAGGGTAAGAGGTTAGGTTTAGAGTTAAGTTTAGGGTAAGAGGTTTAGAGTTAAGTTTAGGGTAAGAGGTTTAGAGTTAAGTTTAGGGTAAGATGTTAGGTTTAGAGTTAAGTTTAGGGTAAGAGGTTAGGTTCAGAGTTATGTTTAGGGTAAGAGGTTAGGTTTAGAGTTAAGTTTTGGGTAAGAGGTTAGGTTTAGAGTTAAGTTCACAATTAGGGTAAGAGGATAAGTTCAGAGTTAGGTTTAGGGTTTGAGGTTTAGAGTTAAGTTTAGGGTAAGAGGTTAGGTTTAGAGTTAAGTTTAGGGTAAGAGGTTAGGTTCAGAGTTAAGTTCACAATTAGGGTAAGAGGATAAGTTCAGAGTTAGGTTTACAATTGTGGTTATGGGTAAATGGTTCAAATCTGTCGTTCTGCCCCTTAAAAAAGGCAGTTAACCCACTGTTCTTAGGCCGTCATTGTAAATAAGAATGTGTTCTTAACTGACCTGACCCAGTTAAATAAAGGTTCATTTAAAAATTTTAATTAAAATGGGTTGAGGTTAAGGTAAGGGTTAGAAAAGATAGGATTTTGAATGGAAATCAATGTTCGGTCACCACGAGGCTAGAAGATCAAAACGTGTGTGTGTGTGTGTGTGTGTGTGTGTGTGTGTGTGTGTGTGTGTGTGTGTGTGTGTGTGTGTGTGTGTGTGTGTGTGTGTGTGTGTGTGTGTGTGTGTGTGTGTGTGTGTGTGTGTGTGTGTGTGTGTGTGTGTGGTAACTGGGTACAATAATGCAGTCTGATCACTATAGTTAGATTTAATTTTATTTTACTATTTAAAATACATCCACATGTTTCACCAGGCAACAGATGTATCCCATAATGACAGAGGATAAATAGTCAAAGTCAATGACTTGTTTCCATGGTGGTCCTCTATTGGTTGGCCCCGGTGGTCCTCTATTGGTTGGCCATGATGGTCCTCTATTGGTTGGCCATGGTGGTTATCTATTGGTTGGCCATGGTGGTCCTCTATTGGTTGGCCATGGTGGTTATCTATTGGTTGGCCATGGTGGTTCTCTATTGGTTGGCCATGGTGGTTCTCTATTGGTTGGCCATGGTAGTCCTCTATTGGTTGGCCATGGTAGTCCTCTATTGGTTGGCCATGGTGGTCCTCTATTGGTTGGCCATGGTGGTCCTCTATTGGTTGGCCATGGTGGTCCTCTACTGGTTGGCCATGGTAGTCCTCAATTGGTTGGCCATGGTGGTCCTCTATTGGTTGGCCATGGTAGTCCTCTATTGGTTGGCCATGGTGGTCCTCTATTGGTTGGCCATGGTGGTCCTCTATTGGTTGGCCATGGTAGTCCTCTATTGGTTGGCCATGGTAGTCCTCTATTGGTTGGCCATAGTGGTCCTCTATTGGTTGGCCATGGTAGACCTCTAATGGTTGGCCATAGTGGTCCTCTATTGGTTGGCCACAGTGGTCCTCTATTGGTTGGCCATGGTAGTCCTCTATTGGTTGGCCATGGTGGTCCTCTATTGGTTGGCCATAGTGGTCCTCTATTGGTTGGCCATGGTAGTCCTCTATTGGTTGGCCATGGTGGTCCTCTATTGGTTGGCCATGGTAGTCCTCTACTGGTTGGCCATGGTGGTCCTCTATTGGTCCTCTATTGGTTGGCCATGGTGGTTCTCTATTGGTTGGCCATGGTAGTCCTCTATTGGTTGGCCATAGTGGTCCTCTATTGGTTGGCCACAGTGGTCCTCTATTGGTTGGCCATGGTAGTCCTCTATTGGTTGGCCATGGTGGTCCTCTATTGGTTGGCCATGGTGGTCCTCTATTGGTTGGCCATGGTGGTCCTCTATTGGTTGGCCATGGTAGTCCTCTACTGGTTGGCCATGGTGGTCCTCTATGGTCCTCTATTGATTGGCCATGGTAGTCCTCTATTGGTTGGCCATAGTGGTCCTCTATTGGTTGGCCATGGTGGTCCTCTATTGGTTGGCCATAGTGGTCCTCTATTGGTTGGCCATGGTGGTCCTCTATTGGTTGGCCATGGTAGTGTTCTATTGGTTGGCCATGGTGGTCCACTATTGGTTGGCCATGGTGGTTCTCTATTGGTTGGCCACGGTGGTCCTCTATGGTCCTCTATTGGTTGGCCATGGTAGTCCTCTATTGGTTGGCCATGGTAGTCCTCTATGGTCCTACATTGGTTGGCCATGGTGGTCCTCTATGGTCCTCTATTGGTTGGCCATGGTAGTCCTCTATTGGTTGGCCATAGTGGTCCTCTATTGGTTGGCCATGGTGGTCCTCTATTGGTTGGCCATGGTAGTGTTCTATTGGTTGGCCATGGTGGTCCACTATTGGTTGGCCATGGTGGTTCTCTATTGGTTGGCCATGGTGGTCCTCTATTGGTTGGCCACGGTGGTCCTCTATTGGTTGGCCATGGTGGTCCTCTATTGGTTGGCCACGGTGGTCCTCTATTGGTTGGCCATGGTGGTCCTCTATTGGTTGGCCATGGTGGTCCTCTATTGGTTGGCCATGGTGGTCCTCTATTGGTTGGCCATGGTGGTCCTCTATTGGTTGGCCATGGTAGTCCTCTATTGGTTGGCCATGGTAGTCCTCTATTGGTTGGCCATGGTAGTCCTCTATTGGTTGGCCATGGTGGTCCTCTATTGGTTGGCCACAGTGGTCCTCTATTGGTTGGCCATGGTAGTGTTCTATTGGATGGCCATGGTAGTCCTCTATTGGATGGCCATGGTGGTCCTCTATTGGTTGGCCATGGTGGTTCTCTATTGGATGGCCATGGTGATCCTCTATTGGTTGGCCATGGTAGTGCTCTATTGGATGGCCATGGTGGTTCTCTATTGGTTGGCCATGGTGGTCCTCTACTGGTTGGCCATGGTAGTCCTCTACTACTATTAACCCAACCACCCAACTATATGTGATGAAGTGAAAAGCCCCCCACCAGCTAATATAGAACATGAACTATGGTCAGAGAAGGAGGAGCGGTTTGTTTTAAAGGTACAGGATTGTTTTATTTATTCAACCCCATCTGAACATATTATATATTTTACCATTCCCAAAAGCATTTGGTGCACATACAGATAGGTATTAGATCTCAGACCGACTTACTAATGCCAGATAGCTTAAAACAATGAAAGAAAAATCTCAATGTAAATTGCACTAGAATGATACATTTATGGATTTTCTTTAAGGTATTGTTTTCACTTCATTCAACCAGCCTACCAGACACCCGCCCTTCATCCACACAGTATTTCATGACCCTAAACACACAGATTTAACCGTGGGGACTGCAGATGAAACCCACACATCACTAGTTGGTACCCCAACACTGTTACTATACATTCTACCATTAGGTTGGTACCCCAACACTGTTACTATCCATTCTACCATTAGGTTGGTACCCCAACACTGTTACTATCCATTCTACCATTAGGTTGATACCCCAACACTGTTACTATCCATTCTACCATTAGGTTGGTACCCCAACACTGTTACTATCCATTCTACCATTAGGTTGGTACCCCAACACTGTTACTATCCATTCTACCATTAGGTTGGTACCCCAACACTGTTACTATCCATTCTACCATTAGGTTGGTACCCCAACACTGTTACTGTCCCCATTCTACCATTAGGTTGGTACCCCAACACTGTTACTATCCATTCTACCATTAGGTTGGTACCCCAACACTGTTACTATCCATTCTACCATTAGGTTGATACCCCAACACTGTTACTATCCATTCTACCATTAGGTTGGTACCCCAACACTGTTACTAACCATTCTACCATTAGGTTGGTACCCCAACACTGTTACTATCCATTCTACCATTAGGTTGGTACCCCAACACTGTTACTATCCATTCTACCATTAGGTTGATACCCCAACACTGTTACTATCCATTCTACCATTAGGTTGGTACCCCAACACTGTTACTAACCATTCTACCATTAGGTTGGTACCCCAACACTGTTACTATCCATTCTACCATTAGGTTGGTACCCCAACACTGTTGCTATCCATTCTACCATTAGGTTGGTACCCCAACACTGTTACTATCCATTCTACCATTAGGTTGGTACCAGAACACTGTTACTATCCATTCTACCATTAGGTTGGTACCCCAACACTGTTAATCTGAAGCATTGACCAAAGATAGGGGTCAATCTCCCGAAGAATGTTGATCATCCTGGAACACGACTCAGTTCCTTTTCTCAACACCATGTCGATGATGTCACGTGCCTTCTCTGCCCTCTCAGCGATCACCTTCACTGACTCCATTTCCTCCTGGTTGATGACTGTGTGTTGCAGGAGTCCGTCCAGCAGTTCATTCAGGACGGGTCTTGACACTTGTTTCACAAACTCTGTCCGTACAGAACGCAGCTGCAGTTTTGTAGAACCAGTCAGACTGATCTCAGCCGGACCTCCTGCCCCCAACACAGCACCTAAGAGAGTCAGGATACAGAATAATTACATTTGTACATTTACATTTCAGTCATTTAGAAGCAGACTCCTAAAATAAAAGTATTGAGAAAACAACAACCTGAACATACCACATATTCACATTTAGGGATGGTTTCACAGACATAAAAAACAGACTGGGGCATTCAGAACCAGGCTAATCCACATCAAGTCCTGGAGGAGATGTCATTGGGTCATTCAGAACCAGGCTAATCCACATCAAGTCCTGGAGGAGATGTCATTGAGAACCAGGCTAATCTACATCAAGTCCTGGAGGAGATCGCATTGTTCTTGATGACAATATTTTATAATCTGGACTAGTTCAGGTCCTACAGTAAACCCTGTTGACTGGCCCTCAAGTCATTGGTTTGTACATTGCATTCGGAAAATAGGACTTGTTCCACATTTTGTTACGTTACAGCCTTTTTCTAAAATCAATCTATCCACAACATCCCATCATGACAAAGCAAAAACAGGCTTTTGCTAATTTTTACACATTTACTAAAAGATACTCGAAATCGAGCTGATGGATCTTGTTTCAATTGATCATCCTTGAGATGTTTCTACAACTTAATTGGAATGAACCTGTGGTAAATTCAATTGATTTGGAAAGGCACACACCTTTCTATATAAAGTCCCACAGTTGACAGTGCATGTCAGAGTAAAAACCAAGCTATGAGGTCGAAGGAATTTGTCTGTAGAGCTCTGAAAAAAAGAACATCTCGAGGCCCAGATCTGGAGAAAATCTGCAGCATTGAAGATAGCCATCATCGGAAGAATGGAAGAAGTTTGAAACTAACAAGACTCTTCCTAGAGCTGGCCCGCCCGGCCAAACTGAGCAGTCTGGACAGAAGGGCCTTGGTCAAGAAGGTGATCAAGAACACAGTGGTAGCCATCATCGGAAGAATGGAAGAAGTTTGAAACTAACAAGACTCTTCCTAGAGCTGGCCCGCCCGGCCAAACTGAGCAGTCTGGACAGAAGGGCCTTGGTCAAGAAGGTGATCAAGAACACAGTGGTAGCCATCATCGGAAGAATGGAAGAAGTTTGAAACTAACAAGACTCTTCCTAGAGCTGGCCCGCCCGGCCAAACTGAGCAGTCTGGACAGAAGGGCCTTGGTCAAGAAGGTGATCAAGAACCCAATGGTCACTCTGACAGAGGCTCCAGAGTTCCTCTGTGGAGATGAGAGAGCCTTCCATAAGGACAACCATCTCTGCAGCACTCCACCAATCAGACCTTTATGTCAGAATCGCCAGACGGAAGCCACTCCTCAGTAAAAGACACATGACAGCCTGCTTGGAGATTGACAAAAGGCATGATAAGACTCTCAGACCAGGAACAAGATTCTCTGGGTATGATGAAACTCAGATTGAACTCTTTGGCCTGAATGCCAAGCTTCACATCTGGAAGAAACCTGTCACCATCCCTACAGTGAAGCATGGAGGTGGCAGCATCATACTGTGGGGATGTTTTTCAGTGACAGCGACTGGGAGACTAGTCAGGATCAGGGGAAAGATGAACGGAGAAAAGAACAGAGAGATCCTTGATGAAAACCTTCTCCAGACGCTCAGGACCTCAGACAGAGGTGAAGGTTCACCATCCAACAGGACAACATCCCTAAGCACACAGTCAGGAAAATACAGGACTGACTTGGGGACAAGTCTCTGAATGTCCATGAGAGGCCCGGACTTGAACCCGATCTAACATCTCTGGAGAGACCTTAAAATAGCTGTGCAGTAACACTCCCCATCCAACCTGACAGAGTGTCATGTTTGTCATTTATTATCATGTCTTGTCCCTGTGCTCCCCATTCTATTCGTTTCCCTCTGCTGGTCTTATTTGGTTCTATCCCTCTCTCTCCCCCTCCCTCTCTCACTCTCTCGCTCTCTCTTCTCTCTATCGTTCCGTTCCTGCTCCCAGCTGTTCCTATTCCCCTAATCATCATTTAGTCTTCCCACACCTGTTCCCGATCCTTTCCCCTGATTAGAGTCCCTATTTATTCCTTTGTGTTCCGTTCCTGTCCCGTCGGTTCCTTGTTTTGTATTCACCATGCTGTGATTGTGTTTCGCCCTGTCCTGTCGTGTTTTTTGCCTTCATCAGATGCTGCGTGTGAGCAGGTGTCTCTGTCTACTACGGCCTGCGCCTACCCGAAGCGACCTGCAGTCTGTGGCCGCTTCTCTTGTAATTCCCCTCTACAGACTAGAGGATTTCTGTTATTCCCTGTTTGGACTTAAATAAACTCTGTTTCTGTTAAGTCGCTTTTGGGTCCTCTTTCACCTGCATGACACAGAGCTTGAAAGGATATGTAGAGAAGAATGGGAGAAACTCTGTGCTGAGTAAAGGTTCTGAATACTTATGTAAATGTGATCTGTTTTTGCTTTGTCATTCTGGGGTATTGTGATGTCATTCTGAGGTATTGTGATGTCATTATGGGGTATTGTGATGTCATTATGGGGTATTGTGATGTCATTATGGGGTATTGTGATGTCATCATGGGGTATTGTGATGTCATTATGGGGTATTGTGATGTCATTATGGGGTATTGTGATGTCATTATGGGGTATTGTGATGTCATTATGGGGTATTGTGATGTCATTATGGGGTATTGTGATGTCATTATGGGGTATTGTGATGTCATTATGGGGTATTGTGATGTCATTATGGGGTATTGTGATGTCATTATGGGGTATTGTGATGTCATTATGGGGTATTGTGTGTAGATTGATGAGGAAAGAAAACAATTGAATCCATTTTAGAACAAGGCTGTAACCTAAGAAAAAGTGGCAAAAGTCAAGGGGTCTGAATACTTTCCGAATGCTCTGTAACTCTCATGTTTACTTACTTGTTGAACGGGTGTCAGAGACGTATTCATCTGAAAGATAAAGAAAAATGAGGTTATATCACTCTAAACAGCACCTGGTACTAAAGTACAAAGTTATGATTGACATAGGCTCTACCTGTTGGTACTATTTCTTTCCACGCTGTCGTCTCATCATCACCAAATAATTCCATCGCAATGTCAATCCCTGTCATTTTCACAACCGCCCTGAAAAAGCTTGGTGTGGTGTCTCTATGTATGAGATGAATCCTCTGGAGGGAGAGAGAGATGGAGAGAGAGAGAGAGAGAGAGAGAGCGAGAGAGAGAGAGAGAGAGAGAGAGAGAGAGAGAGAGAGAGAGAGAGAGAGAGAGAGAGAGAGAGAGAGAGAGAGAGAGAGAGAGAGAGAGAGAGAGAGAGAGAGAGAGAGAGAGAGAGAGAGAGAGAGAGAGAGAGAGAGAGAGAGAGAGAGAGAGAGAGAGAGAGAGAGAGAGAGAGAGAGAGAGAGAGAGAGAGAGAGAGAGAGAGAGAGAGAGAGAGAGACAGAGAGAGAGCGAGAGAGACAGAGAGAGAGAGAGAGAGAGAGAGAGAGAGAGAGAGAGAGAGAGAGAGAGAGAGAGAGAGAGAGAGAGAGAGAGAGAGAGAGAGAGAGAGAGAGAGAGAGAGAGAGAGAGAGAGAGAGAGAGAGAGAGAGACAGAGAGAGAGAGAGAGAGAGAGAGAGAGAGAGAGAGAGAGAGAGAGAGACAGAGAGAGAGAGAGAGAGAGAGAGAGAGAGAGAGAGAGAGAGAGAGAGAGAGAGAGAGAGAGAGAGAGAGAGAGAGAGAGAGAGAGAGAGAGAGAGAGAGAGAGACAGAGACAGAGACAGAGACAGAGACAGAGACAGAGAGAGAGAGAGAGAGAGAGAGAGAGAGAGAGAGAGAGAGAGAGAGAGAGAGAGAGAGAGAGAGAGAGAGAGAGAGAGAGAGAGAGAGAGAGAGAGAGAGAGAGAGAGAGAGAGAGAGAGCGAGAGAGATCAATGCATAGACATGTGACTTAAATGTCAGTTTCACGTTCTTAGTCTACTAAAACTGTACCGGTGGATTGATGGAGGTAGAACAGGGAATGTTCAGTCTGAAGGAACTCTTCAGTTTGAAGGACCGCTCTGGTCTTGTGTTGGGAAACCTTTTAGATCCTTGAAACTTTATTTCCTGTTGTTCCACAGCCTGCGAAACGAGGCACGGAATACCCAGCCAGTCAATGTATAGTCTGATTCAAACATTATTCAGAAAACTAGCAACACACTTATCTTCATTTAATGAGTGTCAACATAACTAACCAGGGGTGCAGTTTAAGGTCATCTCTATAATAATGGTCCCTCACCTGTATTTGGCCGGGGTTACTGGGGAACAGGTACAGGCGTGGAATTAATGTTTCCCTTTTCACTGTCAGATAGAGCATCAGCTCACAGTGGACATCTACGTTCCATGAAAGGATATAGCTCAGTATAACAGAGATAGCTGAGAACTTGGGATGGAGAATCTTAACATGGAATCTGGTGACCTCATGCACTTCCTCTAAAGACACTCCATGTTCCTCTACATGAAGAATCTTCATCTCATTCCTCAGGGAAGGGTTGGTCCCTGAACAACACAATAAAAAAGAGACAGAAAGACAAATATTGTATCATCCAACTAAAACACAAAGAATATGCAGTACCAGATCACAGTAAACTCAAACTCCCAGAATAGTTTATTCATTAATTCAGGAAGTGAAACTCAGTTACATGGAAACATCTTTCTGAATACTATTTTATATGGTTTTACCTAAACAGACAAAGTGTGGCAGATGAACTTCCTCCAGTTCACCTAACTCCATAGTGATGTCCAGCAATGGACCACCTTGTGTGTACTGCATGTCTTTCAGAAGTTGACTGTAGGGTTCCCAGTTCCTGAAGTGATACTTCAGAATGACATCTCTCTCACACAGCCAGCGGAGCCCAGACACTGTGCACTCATAACTCCCTTTGGGTGTCCTGTGTCTGAGGGCAACAACAAGATATGGTAGAGAAGGTCAATGGTCAAATTGGGAGGTTGGATTAGAAGACTATTCCCAAAGGTAATGCGGAAATACACTAGCAAGTGGAATGAAATGTTAAAAGTAGTTATTTTACCTGAACATTATTTATTTATTTTGGCCAACCAATAGAGGACCACTGTGGCCAACCAATAGAGGACCACTGTGGCCAACCAATAGAGGACCACTGTGGCCAACCAATAGAGGACCACTGTGGCCAACCAATAGAGGACCACTGTGGCCAACCAATAGAGGACCACTGTGGCCAACCAATAGAGGACCACTGTGGCCAACCAATAGAGGACCACTGTGGCCAACCAATAGAGGACCACTGTGGCCAACCAATAGAGGACCACTGTGGCCAACCAATAGAGGAATGAAATAAGTAGTTATTTTACCTGAACATTGTCACTCCCTGGACAGTGGAAGTCAAGGGTTCAATCTGAAGCCAGTGTGTGGAGTCCTGAACAAGGACAAGCATGTCAGTAATACATATGGGGCCTGTTTCCTGGACACAGATTGAGTCTAGTGCTGGACTAAAAAGCATGCCCAATGGAAGTTTCAATAGAAAGTTCTTTAAGATCCAGGACTAGACTTAATGTGTCCGGGAAACTGGCCCGTTACCAAAGTAACTCATCAAATATATTTATTCAATTTACATGAATAATGATTTATCAATTAAACTTACAGCTCTAAAGACAAAATATGACAACAGCTAAAGTCCTGTAATAATGAATTAATAAGATTAAACAGGACTGTAATAAAAATTAAATAACCATATAGTATGAATATATTGTTTTGTAGACACCTGGCTGATTTTGAGACTGTGCCTGACTCCTGCAGGTATGTAAAAGTAAGAATTGACCATGGCCAACCAATTGACATTATGACTTACCTCAACATGGTCACAAGTCTTACAGCTCTGAGGAATCCCTGAAGTCAAAAGTAGTTGTTATTTAAAATGGACAATCTCATGTAATAATGAATTAATAATTATTAAATAGACTTGTAATAAATATTAAATAACTCATATAATATCATAATATATAATGTTTTGTAGATGTTGGGGTCTGATTTCTGGTAGATTCTAGGATGAGACCTTAAAGGTAGACTCAGCTAAATGATCTTGTACGAGCAGCACCACAGATATTGTAATGGAGCAAGATGGAGGACAGTGATTAAACTAAAGTATCTGCCCATGGCTTGATTCTCTTCACTCTCGTTCAGAGTGTTAGTCATGGGACCAAAACACCAGAGAAGTTTAGCCTTGCTCTTCAACGTTCTTAGTTGTTGTAGAAATTGACCCACTATGCTGCTAACTTTGTGCATCTACGTCATATCGCTGACTCTACCTTTAAGTTTGTTTTGACCAAATAGATCGTGATTGTGTTCCTTGCCTGGGACTAAACTATAATGAATGTTTTTTAGCATATTTTGATTTAAAAACAATTATCAGTTAACTCACATGTCTCAGGTCCACTAATATAACAACACTAATCCACCATGGTCTGTACTAATGATGGACAAGCAGGAGGACAGTGATTAAACTAAATATAACTTATAATGGCTTGATATAGCATACATACATACAATCTAACTGTCTATAGGTCCAACAGAACACAATCAAACATACCACTACTACTAATCTAACTGTCTGTAGGTCCAACAGAACACATTAAAACACATCACTACTACTAATCTAACTGTCTGTACTAATATAACTACTACTAATCTAACTGTCTGTACTAATATAACTACTACTAATCTAAGCCCATAGAAACACATTGAAGAACACACACATAGAAGACAGTCAAATAAATAAATCATAAGACAAGGTTTTGAAGTGTCTTTTCCTACATGTAGGAGATATAAGAAAGCTTTGGCAATATGTTTTACACATAGTGATGAACCCCTTTTTGGGGGGTTAGTGACAACATTACCTTCAAATGGAAAACACCATCGTGTTCGTGAAAATCTCCCCTTTCCATTGTGGGGTCAGATGAGTTTGTAGCCAAACCGGTTCTGACGCTACAAACAGAAGTTGGCACGTCGACAGTTCCGACTTCAGATGAGTCCCCTGACAAAACACCTTTCACCGTGGATGAGGTGGATTGAAACGCAGATATATCTATCTTAAACTGGCGGATGTGTCACACCCTGATCTGTTTCTCCTGCCCTTGTGATTGTCTCCACACCTCTCCAGGTGTCGCCCATCTTCCCCATTATCCCCTGTGTGTTTATACCTGTGTTCTCTGTTTGTCTGTTGCCAGTTTGACTTGTTTGTCAAGTTAACAAGCGTTTTTGTTCTCAGCTCCTGCTTTTCCCAGTCTCTCTTTTTCTCGCCCTTCTGGTTTTGACCCTTGCCGGTCCTGACTCTTAGACCACCTGCCTGACCACTCTGCCTGCCCCTGAGCCTGCCTGCCGACCTGTACCTTTGCCCCACCTCTGGAATTGTTGACCTCTGCCTACCTTGACCCTGAGCCTGCCTGCTGTTTGGTACTGTTGCCCCACCTCTGGTTTTACTGACCCCTGCCTGCTTTGAGCTGTTTATCGCCCCTGTTGAAGTATTAAACTATTGTCAATTCAATGTGTCTGCATCTGGGTCTTACCCTGATTCCTGATAATACGAACTGGCCATGACTGACCCAGCCAGTTGCACAACGCTATCTCCACCCAGTAAGCCACCATCGATAGGCACGAGGAATTGCTAGGTCGCAGTAGGTAGGATAGTATACCTGTATGTCTCTAGTAATAAATTGTACTCCGAGGGGGTCCAAACGTTGGCTGAATGCCATGACCTGCTGGGGCAATTCCACGGGTTGTCTGGGAGGCAGCCTCAGCAACTCAGCTGCTAGCAGCGCCGTCTGATCGGTCACTCCACCTTCTCGGGAGCCCCGCTTACCTCCTACAGAACATTTCAATGGAGAGCCGAGCACCTGTCGGGCATTCCTAGCTCAGTGTGCCCTCGTCTTCGAACTTCAGACTTCCTCCTTCCACTCTGATCACTCTAAGATAGCCTACCTTATCACGCTGATGTCCGGGAGAGCTCTCACCTGGGATACTGCCATGTAGGAACAACAGCCGGCCAAATGCGCTTAGTCTGGAGGGGTTCGTGGGAGACGTGAGGAAGGTTTTTTGATGCCCCGGTCTCCGGGCGAGAGGCCCCCCGGAAACTAATCCAGCTTTGGCAGGACTCGTTGGAGGCACTGAGGCACTGAGGCACTGTTCAATATGTTTCTGCACGATGTCTCGAAGGAGGTCAAGGACGAGCTTACAGCCCGGGAGTTACCTATGGAGCTCAATTGCCTCCTCACTTTGACCATCTGAATCGATGGGGGATTATGGAACAACGGAGGAAATAGAATTTCGCTCGCACACCCAGGGATCCCACCTTGCTTCAGAGTCGTCCCGTAAGCTCCCGATGGTCTCGTTGCTGAGAGAACCTGATGCTTCTCGACCCGACGGGTCGCCGAGAGCTTTTTGATGCTACACTGGCGTCCGAGCTGGACATCCCCACTCAGTCGCTCTCAGCACCTCTCCATTCCGATGGACGTTAGAGCGCTGAACGGGCGCTCTATAGGCCGAGTCACTCACAACACTACTCCCATCAAACTACGTGTGTCAGGGAACCACAGCGAAGCTCAAGTCCTCCCTGATTCCAGAGGTATTGGGATTCTCCTGTCTCCAGCGACACAATCCCCTTATTAACTGGTCTGCTGGTGCCATCATGGGCTGGAGCCTGTTCTGCTACGCCCATTACCTGAAGTCAGCACAACCTGCCCCGGGATGTCTTCCTCGGGGCTCTGAAGGTGCCCTGGACCTCTCCGCCATTCCTGCGGAGTACAATGACCTCCGGGAGGTGTTCAGCAAGGCCTGGGCCACTTCACTCCAGCCACACCGACCTTATGACTGCGGGATTGACCTTCTCTCTAGCACGACTCCGCCCCGGGGATGCCTGTACTCTGTCTGGACCAGGGACCAAGGCGATGGAGAGCTACATTGGGACTCTCTTGCTTCAGGATTCATCCGTCCTTCGTGCATCGACTACCGGGGTCTCAACGACATAACAGTGAAGAACCACTACCCGCTACCACTCATCTCCTCGGCCTTCGAGCTGCTCCAGGGGGTCACCGTGCTCTCCAAGCTGGATCTACAATACACCTACCAGCTGGTGCAGATATGGGAAGGGGACGAGTGGAAGAACGCCTTCAACACGGCCAGCGGTCACTATGAGTATCTGGTCATGCCATTTGGCCTTACCAACGCCCCTGCTGTGGTCCAGGCTCTGGTCAATGATGTTCTCTGCGACATGTTGAACCGGTTCGTCGATTTCTACCAAGATGACATCTTCATCTTCTCCCGTTCCACTCAAGAACCCTTTCCACCCACGGTTACGACCCCGGAGCCTGAGACGATCCTTCCCACCTCGTGCCTGGTGACGGCACTCATCTGGGGTATAGGGAAACAGGTCCGGGAGGCATCGGTCCCAGCCGAACCCTGGGGAGCCTTGATAACCAGATGTTTGTGGCTTACGCTGTCCGCAATGCGGTCCTGGAGGGGGCCTGCCACCCGGGATCCCATCGGACCCTGGCCTTCATGCGACAACGGTTTTGGTGGCCTACGATGGTTCCAGATGTCGCCGTGCTTGTCTCCACCTGCACGGTCTGTGCTCAGAATAAGACTCCTCGGCTCCGGCTGGTCTTACATTTACATTTACATTTAAGTCATTTAGCAGACGCTCTTATCCAGAGCGACTTACAAATTGTCTTCTGCAACCACTGCCTGTCCCTCACCGTGCCTGGTCCCACATATCCCTGGATTTCATAATGGGTCTCCCCACCGACTGAGGGAAACACGGCTATCATGACCATGGTTGACTGGTTTTTCAAGGCCGCTTACTTCATTCCTCTCCCAAAACTACCCTGGTCCAAGGAGACGGCCCAGCTCATGGAGCAGCACGTCTTCCGGATCCATGGACCTCCCGTGGACATGGTCTCCGACCAGGGTCCTCAGTTCGCATCCCAGTTCTGGAAGGCGTTCTGCACCCTCATTGGGTCGTAGGCCAGATTGTCCTCCTCCCCTAGTCCAATGGACAGTCGGAGCGAGCCAAACAGGATCTTGAGACTACTCTGCGCTGCGTGGTCTCCGCTAGCAGGAGGAAGAGATCAGCGTACCTTCTGCCCCAGATGTTTGTCCGCCGCTGTCGCCGTACCTGGAGGAGAGCCCGGTCGGCCCTCCTCAAGACCACCTCCAGGTATCGACGACAAGCGGATCACCATCGGACCCCGGCTCCCCGGTATCATCTTGGGCAGAAGGTATGGCTATCCATCCAGGATCTGCCACTCCGGGTGGAATCCCACAAACTCTCCCGCAAGTTTATCTCCAAGATTATTAGCACTTCTGCTGTTCTTCTTCTGTTGCCCTGTACCCTTTGTATACATTCCACCTTTCATGTGTTCAGACTCAAAACAATGTCTCACAGACCTTTGTCTCTGGTGTTTCCAGGCCCACCCCTCTACCGGCTTACACAGTGAGGCATCTCCTGAAGATTCGACCTTGGGGCAGGGGGTTCCAGTACCAGGTTGACTGGGAGGGTTATGGCCCAGAGGAGAGGTGCTGGGTCCCTGCCAGGGACATCCCGGACCTAGGCCTCATCGCAGATTTTCAACGCTGACACCACGGTCAACAAGGTATGCGCCCCTAGAGGGGGGGTACTGTCACACCATGATCTGTTTCACCTGTCCTTGTGATTGCCTCCACCCCCTCCAGGTGTCGCCCATCTTCCACATTACCCCCTGTGTATTTATACCTGTGTTCTCTGTTTGTCCGTTGCCAGTTCGTCTTGTTTGTCAAGTCAGCCTTGGCTGTCCTGTCTCTTAGCCAGCCTGCCTGACCACTCTGGCTGCCCCTGACCCTGAGCCTGCCCGCCTGCCGACCTGTACCTTTGCCCCACCTCTGGTTTACTGACCCCTGCCTGCCTCGACCTGTCTATTGCCTGCCCCTGTTGGAATATTAAACCATTGTCAAATCAATGTGTCTGAATCTGGGTCTTACCTTGATTCCTGGTAGGATGATTGATGAGGATTTTGTTATTATGTTACCTAGAATGATTGTTACCTTAGATCGATGACTCACCTTTGATTGTGTCGATCGTCTATCTGACACAGAGTGACTGAGGAGGAGGAAACCTCAAACCCAAACCCAGGATAGAGGGGTTCAGTGAATCTGGTGTGTTCTGTGTAAAGGTGTGTCAGTGTACCAAACGAGGACACACTATAGAAGGACAAAGTACCAGCTGACCAGTCCAGATACACTCCAACTCTGTTAGGAACAGGATCAAAGATCCTTCTGACACTGACTCCGGGATGGTAAAAGTCATAACCGCTATCAGAGCAGAATAAACACCAGGACTTCCTATTGAGTCCAATCCAACTGTCATCCTCATCTCCCTTCCTCTTCATTCCTTTGTACACCACACCGATGTAAATCTGGTCACCGTCCATCTCCACCTCCCAGTAATAACGACCTCCAGATAAGCCTTCTCTGCAGAGAACTTGGAAAAGACAATCAAATCTGTCTGGATGGTCTTCATAATGTTGCTTCTCCAACACCCATGTCACCTTCCTGTTCCCCTCAGACAGTATCAGGTGTGGGTTTACTGTATTTGGGTCCAGGGTGAGATGACAAGCATCTGTAGACAAAACGGAGAGTTTAATCAAACCACATCTTCATATAAAATGTGACAGTGCAAGTATTGATTAGTTACTATAGTTCTGAATATACAGTTAATTAACAAGAACAAGTATTGATTAGTTACTATAGTTTTGAATATACAGTTAATTAACAAGAACAAGTATTGATTTGTCACTGTCGTCCTCCTCTTCCTCTACAGGAAGTGTGGTGAAGCCAGGTAGGAGACCTGCGCCAACTTCCTGTGCTTACCGGGGGGCTGGAGAGACCGGGCAGGCACCGTGTTATGCTGTGAAGCGCACGGTGTCCCCAGTGCGGGTGCATAGCCCGGTGCGGTACATTCCAGCTCCGCATATCGAACGGGCTAGAGTGGGCATCGAGCCAAGTGCCATGAAGCCGGCTCTACGCATCTGGTCTCCAGTGTGTCTCCTTGGGCCGGCTTACATGGCACCAGCCTTACGCATGGTGTCCCTGGTTCGCCTGCATGGCCCAGTGCGGTCTATTCCACCTCGCCGCACTGACAGGGCGACCGGGACCAATCAACCGGGTAAGGTTGGGCAGGCTCGGTGCTCAAGAGCTCCAGTGTGCCTGCATGGTCCGGTCTCTCCGTCACCACCACCACGCACCAGCCCTCCAGTGGCAGCCCCCTGCACCAGGCTGTGTCTCCGGCTCATCCTTACAGAGGCTCCCGCCTCTCCAGCGCTGCCAGAGCCTTCCTCCTCTCCAGCGCAGCCGGAGTCTCCCACCTGTTCGGCGCTACCAGAGCTCCCGCCCCTCAGTCCAGAGGAACAAGAGCTACTCAGTCCAGCGCTGTCAGAGCCTTCCTCTCCAGCATTGCCGGAGCTTCCCGTCTGCCCAGCATTGCCGGAGCTTCCCGTCTGCCCAGCGCCGCCAGTGCCGCCAGTCAGCCAGGGGCCGCCAGTGCCGCCAGTCAGCCAGGGGCCGCCAGTGCCGCCAGTGAGCCAGGGGCCGCCAGTGCCGCCAGTCAGCCAGGGGCCGCCAGTGCCGCCAGTGAGCCAGGGGCCGCCAGTGATGCTCCTCACCCAGGGCCCGCCAGAGCCCCTCAGCCCAGAGCCGCCAGAGCCCCTCAGCCCAGAGGCGCCAGAGCCCCTCAGCCCAGAGCCGCCAGAGCCCCTCAGCCCAGAGGCGCCAGAGCCCCTCAGCCCAGAGGCGCCAGAGCCCCTCAGCCAAGAGCCCCTGCCCCTCAGCCAAGAGCTTCTGCCCCTCTGTCCCAAGCTTCCGCCCCTCTGTCCCGAGCTACCGCCCCTCTGTCCCGAGCTGCCCCTCGGTCCAGTGGGGTCATTTAGAGAGGTCGCCGTGGTTAGAAGGCCACGGAAGCAGACAATAAGGCGGACTAAGACAATGGTGAAGTGGGGTCCGCGTCCCGCACCAGAGCCGCCACCGTGGACAGACGCCCACCCAGACCCTCCCCTATAGGTTAAGGTTTTGCGGCCGGAGTCCGCACCTTGGGGGGGGGGTACTGTCACGTTCTGACCTTTATTTCCTTTGTTTTGTATTTATTTTAGTATGGTCAGGGCATGAGTTGGGTGGGCAGTCTATGTTTGTTTTTCTATGTTTTGGGGTATTTCTATGTTTCGGCCTAGTATGGTTCTCAATCACAGGCAGGTGTCATTAGTTGTCTCTGATTGAGAATAATACTTAGGTAGCCTGGGTTTCACTGTGTGTTTGTGGGTGATTGTTCCTGTCTCTGTGTTTTGCACCAGATAGGGCTGTTTTTGGTTTTCCATGTTTGTTGTTTTGTAGTGTTCGTGTTTATCTTTTTTTATTAAACATGAATCAATATAACCACGCTGCGTTTTGGTCCGCCTCTACTTCACCACAAGAAAACCTTTACGTGATTAGTTACCATAGTTCTGAATATACAGTTAATGAGGATTGAAGAGACTTACATTTACTCAGCCCTGATTTCAGCCTGCACTCTCCGCCATGATCCACACTGTAGGAGAAACAGGTTGTTGACTGACAAAGACCTAATAAAGCAGTCAACATTTAAACCATATTGTTGTGTTCTGGTGCACTATCCCAGTTCATTACTAGAGACATACAGGTATTCTATCCTACCTACTGCATACAGAACAGAGTAAGTTCATTACTAGAGACATACAGGTATTCTATCCTACCTACTGCATACAGAACAGAGTACAGTTCATTACTAGAGACATACAGGTATTCTATCCTACCTACTGCATATAGAACAGAGTACAATTCCAACAGGATATCAGAGATGCAGAAGAAGAGTATTCATGTGGTGATGATGTATGCTGTGTTGGAGTGCTCAGCCTGCTGAGTAAACGTCCCCTTAATTCTACCATCATGTCCTCATGTTACTGAACCTACTCCACTACATACAGTGGCAAGAAAAAGTATGTGAACCCTTTGGAATTACCTGGAATTCTGCATAAATCGGTCATCAAATTTAAACAACAATAGACAAACACAGTCTGCTTTTATACTAATAACACACAAACAATTCTACGTTTTCATGTATTTATGGAACACACCATTGTCACGATGTGGCCCTTCTAGGGTGTATTTTCGTGGCTCCCCTCTCACTCTCTCTACCACATCAGGTGGGATCTTAGGTCTTCTGAGATTTATTTTGTTCAATGCTTCTTGTGAATAGCAAACTCAAATTTTGTGAGTTTTTTTTTTATAGGGCAACGTAGCTCTAACCAACATCTCCAATCTCATCTCATTGATTGGACTCCAGGTTAGCTGACTCCTGACTCCAATTAGCTTTTGGAGAAGTCATTAGCCTAGGGAATCACGTACTTTTTCCAATCTACACTGTGAATGGTTAAATTCTGTATTCAATATAGACAATACAAATAGAATAGCTTGTGTGTTATTAGTTTAAGCACACTGTGTTTGTCTGTTGTTGTGACTTTTATGACCAACTGATGCAGAAATCCAGGTAATTCCAAAGGGCTCACATCATTGGTATTGCACCTGTATGACACGACCGCTGCTCACACTATCAGGACATCTATTTAAACTTAGTACAATTCCAACAGGATATCAGAGATGCAGAAGAAGAGTATTCATGTGGTGATGATGTATGCTGTGTTGGAGTGCTCAGCCTGCTGAGTAAACGTCCCCTTAATTCTACCATCATGTCCTCATGTTACTGACCCTACTACACTACATATGACACAACCGCTGCTCTCACTATCAGGACATCTATTCTGACTTACTTCAGTTTATATGTGGGATCCACCAGAGCAGCTGAAAGCAGTCCCCCTGCAGAGTCTCCTGGGTGATTGTAGCTCAGGTCCAGCTCTTTCAGGTGGGAGGGGTTTGACCTCAGAGCTGAAGACAGAGCAGCTGAAAGCAGTCCCCCTGCAGAGTCTCCTGGGTGATTGTAGCTCAGGTCCAGCTCTTTCAGGTGGGAGGGGTTTGACCTCAGAGCTGAAGACAGAGCAGTACAGCCCTCCTCTGTGACCAGACAGCCAGACAGCCTACAGAGAGACACGACAGATGTCTAGGTTGGTGTGCTGGTGTCAATCATCTTGTAGGACACCCATCCATTTGTCCATGACACAAACATTGTGATGAAATATTAGATTTTCAGAGTATTTATTTCACTAAGCTCAGTCCCGACCTGACTGAAACAGCTGTACTTACCCCAGTGTGTGTAGTTTACAGTCTGGATCCTCCAGTCCAGCAGACAGCAGTGTAACTCAGCTCAGTACCAACCTGACTGAAACAGCTGTACTTACCCCAGTGTGTGTAGTCTACAGTCTGGATCCTCCAGTCCAGCAGACAGCAGTGTAACTCAGCCCAGTACCAACCTGACTGAAACAGCTGTACTTACCCCAGTGTGTGTAGTTTACAGTCTGGATCCTCCAGTCCAGCAGACAGCAGTGTAACTCAGCTCAGTACCAACCTGACTGAAACAGCTGTACTTACCCCAGTGTGTGTAGTTTATAGTCTGGATCCTCCAGTCCAGCAGACAGCAGTGTAACTCAGCTCAGTACCAACCTGACTGAAACAGCTGTACTTACCCCAGTGTGTGTAGTTTATAGTCTGGATCCTTCAGTCCAGAAGACAGCAGTGTAACTCCTGAGTCCTGCAGGTCATTGTCTCTCAGCTCCAGTTGTTTCAGTTGTGAGTTGGGTGAACTCAGGACTGAGGCCAGATCAGAACAGCAACCCTCTGTCAGACCACACTGACCGAGACTGGAGGGCAGAAGAACACAAGATTAACACGTATAAAACATCCACAAAATAACTTATACTGAAGATATTTAACTCACACTAGTGTCTGTATGTTGCAGAGTGGACTGGTTAGTCCAACACAGAGCAGCTCCACTCCTCTGTCTCCCAGGTCATTGTAGCTGAGGTCCAGTTCTCTTACGGGGGAGGTTGGTGTCTGCAGAGCTGAGGCCAGAGTCTCACAGGATTCATATGTGAGTTTACAGCCGGCTAGTCTGGAGAGAGGAGATATAGTGATACACTGTTTCTAACACAGTCTGGACCTCTGCAGGCAGAATGACAGCAAAGTACATTGAAGCAAAAAATATAAACTCAACATGCAACCACTTCAAAGATTGAACTGAGGTACAGTTCATTAGGAAATCAACTAATTGAAATGAATTCATTAGGCCCTAATCTATGAATTTCACATGACTGGGAATACAGATATAATTCAGAAAACCAGTGACCACCATTTGCCTCATGCAGCGCAACACATCTCCTTTCGTATAGAGTTGATCAGGCTGTTTATTGTGGCCTGTGGAATGTTCTCCCACTCCTCTTCAATGGCTGTGGGAAGTTGCTGGATATCGGCGGGCTCTGGAACACGCTGTCGTACACTTTCGATCCAAAGCATCCCAAACATGCTCAATGGGTGACATGTCTGGTGAGTATGCAGGACATGAGAGAACTGGGACATGTTTTAGCTTCCAGGAATGGTGTACAGATCCAATGTGCATTATCATGCTGAAACATGAGTTGATGTCGGCAGATGAATGGCACGACAATGGGCCTCGGGATCTCGTCACTGTATCTCTGTGATTTTTCAAATTGCCATTGATAAAATGCAATTGTGTTCATTGTCCGTAGCTTATTCCTGTCCATACCATAACCCTCCCGCCGCCATGGGGCACTCGGTTCACAAAGTTGACATCAGCAAACCTAAAATGAAGTTGGATGCGGCTCATGGTAGAGAAATAAACATTGAGTTCTCTGGAAACAGCTCTGGTGGACATTCATGTTCAAGTCATCAAATGCTCTGAAGAAAACAATTATCTGAAAACGAATCAATCAATCAGTCTATCTTCGCTGGACCTTGTTCACAATGTATCCAATTGACTTCGCTAGTCCTGCGTTCACAATGTATCCAATTGACTTCGCTAGTCCTGCGTTCACAATGTATCCAATTGACTTCGCTAGTCCTGCGTTCACAATGTATCCAATTGACTTCGCTAGTCCTGCGTTCACAATGTATCCAATTGACTTCGCTAGTCCTGCGTTCACAATGTATCCAATTGACTTCGCTAGTCCTGTGTTCACAATGTATCCAATTGACTTCGCTAGTCCTGCGTTCACAATGTATCCAATTGACTTCGCTAGTCCTGCGTTCACAATGTATCCAATTGACTTCGCTAGTCCTGCGTTCACAATGTATCCAATTGACTTCGCTGCTGCCTTGTTCACAATGTATCCAATTGACTTCGCTAGTCCTGCGTTCACAATGTATCCAATTGACTTCGCTAGTCCTGCGTTCACAATGTATCCAATTGAGTCCTGCGTTCACAATGTATCCAATTGTCCTGACCTGTGTTCACAATGTATCCAATTGACTTCGCTAGTCCTGCGTTCACAATGTATCCAATTGACTTCGCTAGTCCTGTTCACAATGACCTTGTTCACAATGTATCCAATTGACTTCGCTAGTCCTGCGTTCACTCAATTGTCGCAATGTATAGTCCTGCGTTCACAATGTATCCAATTGACTTCGCTAGTCCTGCGTTCACAATGTATCCAATTGACTTCGCTAGTCCTGCGTTCACAATGTATCCAATTGACTTCGCTAGTCCTGCGTTCACAATGTATCCAATTGACTTCGCTAGTCCTGTGTTCACAATGTATCCAATTGACTTCGCTAGTCCTGTGTTCACAATGTATCCCGTTCACAATTATCCAATTCGCTAGTCCTGTGTTCACAATGTATCCAATTGACTTCGCTAGTCCCGTTCACAATGTATCCAATTGACTTCGCTAGTCCTGCGTTCACAATGTATCCAATTGACTTCGCTAGTCCTGCGTTCACAATGTATCCAATTGACTTCGCTAGTCCTGTATCCGTTCACAATGTATCCAATTGACTAGTTCGTTCACAATGTATCCAATTGACTTCGCTAGTCCTGCGTTCACAATGTATCCAATTGACTTCGCTAGTCCTGCGTTCACAATGTATCCAATTGATTGACGTTCACAATGTATCCAATTGACTTCGCTAGTCCTGCGTTCACAATGTATCCAATTGACTTCGCTAGTCCTGTGTTCACAATGTATCCAATTGACTTCGCTAGTCCTGCGTTCACAATGTATCCAATTGACTTCGCTAGTCCTGCGTTCACAATGTATCCAATTGTTTTGCTTTCTGGTCCTTTGTTCACAATGATCCAATTGACGCTAGTCCTGCGTTCACAATGTATCAATTTTCCAACTGTCCCGTTCACAATGTATTTGACTTCGCTAGTCCTGCGTTCACAATGTATCCCTAGTCCTGCGTTCACAATGTATCCAATTGACTTCGCTGGACCTGTGTTCACAATGTATATTGACTTCCTAGTCCTGCGTTCACAATCAGAATTGACTTGCTAGTCCTGCGTTCACAATGTATCCAATTGACTGCTAGCGTTCACAATAACAATTGACTTCGCTAGTCCTGCGTTCACAATGTATCCAATTGACTTCGCTAGTCCTGTTCACAATGTATACAATTGACTTCGCTAGTCTGCGTTCACAATGTATCCAATTGACTTCGCTAGTCCTGCGTTCACAATGTATCCAATTGACTTCGCTAGTCCTGCGTTCACAATGTATCCAATTGACTTCGCTAGTCCTGCGTTCACAATGTATCCAATTGACTTCGCTAGTCCTGCGTTCACAATGTATCCAATTGACTTCGCTAGTCCTGCGTTCACAATGTATCAATTGACTTCGCTAGTCCTGCGTTCACAATGTATCCAATTGTGTCCTGCGTTCACAATGTATCCAATTGACCGCTAGTCCTGCGTTCACAATGTAATGTGGTCCTGCGTTCACAATGTATCCAATTGACCGCTAGTTTGCGTTCACAATGTATCCAATTGACAGTCCCGTTCACAATGTATCAATTGAGCTTTGCTAGGCTGTCCGTTCACAATGTATCCAATTTCGGTCCTGCGTTTGCTTTCTCGCTAGACCTGTGTTCACAATGTATGCTGTCCCTCTGCATGTATAGGCTGCTTTGTTGCATGTCCTCTCTGCGTCATCATCATATCTTTTCCAACTGTCCCGTTATCTGATTTGAATGTGCATTCTAGAATGCCCTTCTAGCCAATCAGAAATGAGCCTTCAACAATGCTGAGGAATAACTTGTGTTAAAAACATACCAACTCTCAATCAAGATATTTAACCTTTGTGTGGTGCCTCCGGGAATGTGGCCAGGGGAAAGCCACTGTTTTGAGCGTCAGCAACACCCCACAATCAGCATTGTAGGCTGCCGCAAGCTAGGCTGCCGCAAGCTAGGCTGGCCGCAAGCTAGGCTGCCGCAAGCTAGGCTGCCGCAAGCTAGGCTGGCCGCAAGCTAGGCTGGCCGCAAGCTAGGCTGCCGCAAGCTAGGCTGCCGCAAGCTAGGCTGCCGCAAGCTAGGCTGCCGCAAGCTAGGCTGGCGCAAGCTAGGCTGCCGCAAGCTTGGCTGGCGCAAGCTAGGCTGGCCGCAAGCTAGGCTGCCGCAAGCTAGGCTGCCGCAAGCTAGGCTGCCGCAAGCTAGGCTGCCGGGCTATATCCACTCCTGAGACCACTTAGCCTCGTTATGCAGCAACGCTATTCGGGACATTTAAGGTGTTGCTTTAGATCAGCAAGGGAGAGCTCCTGGCTGGACATTATGGTCTCCACAGGAAAACTAGCCGGACTGCAAGTGAAGCCGGGTAGCAGCCGAGCTAGTTTTCATTCAAGTCTTACTCTAGGTTCAGATCATTAGAGCCTTTTGTTTTCAGTTAAAGTTTGATAACCTTTGTGATTCTATTATTTTGAATAAATATGCCAGACTAGCAGGTTTAATCTCCTATGTGTTAGACTGATATTGTTCCATCCTGCTAGCCACACCAAGAGAGTCGTAACATTTATTTTATATATTTATCACATTTTATGTATATGTAATAACTACGAATAAATAAACAATAAAGAAACAGAGGATACTGAAGATATTTAACTCACACTAGTGTCTGTATGTTGCAGAGGGGATTGGTTAGTCCAACACAGAGCAGCTCCACTCCTCTGTCTCCCAGGTCATTGTAGCTGAGGTCTAGTTCTCTCAGAGGGCAGTTTGGTGTCTGGTGGATTGAGGCCAGAGTCTCACAGGATTTATATGTGAGTTTACAGCCATCCAGTCTGGAGAGAGGAGATCATCTGTTAGATATACAAATCCTTCATTATAATGATACTGTAAACATCAACTCAATAACAGAACTTACAGTGCTCTCTTGCAGGTTTTCACTACCGGCATCAACCTCTGATAACCTTTCTCTGATGTGTTGTATCTCTTCAGTTTAAACTTCTCCAGCACCTCCTCTGACATCAGTAACAGGTAGGCCAGGGCTGAACATTGGTCAGGTTCTAGTCTTGTTTCTGAAAGAGTTCCTGAACGCAGGGAGGTCTGCATGTCTTCAACTAGAGAATTGGCACCAAGTTCATTCAGACAGTGGAACAAGTTGATGATCCTTTCTGGTGAGGATTCCTCCTTGATCTTGTCTGAAAGGTACCTGACTGTTCTCTCAACTGTTTCCTCATTGGTCTGTGTTGTACTTCCTGTCTGTGTCAGAAGGCCTTGTAACAGATTCTGATTGGACTCCAGTGAGAGACCCAGAAGGAAGCGGAGGAACAGGTCCAGGTGTCCATTCTCACTCTTCAAGGCCTGGTCCACTGCTCTCCTGTGTAAGTCAGACAACTGGATTGACTCCTTCTCTTCATCATCACTAGTTGGGTAGAAAACATTTTCCTTCTTGTCCAGACAAGATTCTAAAGCATGCACTGCTGCTAGAAACTCCTGAATGCTCAGATGCAGAAAGCTGTAGACCTTGTCTTGGTACAGCCCAGATTCCTCTTTAAAGATCTCTGTACACAATGCTGAGTACTCTGATGCCTCTGTCACATCAAGGCCACACTCTCTCAGGTCCTCCTCATAGAAGATCAGGTTGCCCTTCTGCAGCTGTTGGAAAGCCAGCTTTGCCAGTTTCAGGATCATCTCTTTGTCTGACTGAGACAGTTCCTTTGGGTTTGTCTCTGTGGCTTTGTTGTACTTCTTGTTCTTCGCAATGATTTGGATGAGAATGAAGTGTGAGTACATCTGGGTCAGAGTTTTGGGGACTTCATCCTTCTCTGCCTCTTTCAGCATCATCTCAAGGACAGTGGCTGATATCCAACAGAAGACTGGTATGTGGCACATGATGTGGAGGCTCCTTGATGTCTTCATGTGTTTGATGATTTCACTGGCCAGATTCTGATCTTTGATTTTCTTCCTTAAGTATTCCTCCTTCTGTGGATCATTGAACCCTCGTACCTCTGTCACTTGGTCAACACACTCAGGAGGGATCTGATTGGCAGCTGCAGGCCTTGAGGTTATCCAGAGGAGAGCAGAGGGAAGCAGATTCCCCTTGATGAGGTTTGTCAGCAGCACGTCCACTGAGGTTGGCTTCGTGACATCACAGCACTTCTCATTGTTTGTGAAGTCTAGAGGAAGACGACACTCATCCAGACCATCAAAAATGAAAACAGTTTTGGTTTCACCATCTTCAATGCTGTCAATCTCTTTCAGCTCTGATAAGTAGTGGGATATATGTTGCATCAGACTGTATTGGTCCTTTTTCAAGTTCAGATCACGGAAAGGAAGAGGAAACATGAAATGAATGTCCTGATTTGCTTTTCCTTCTGCCCAGTCAAGGATGACTTTCTGCACAGAGACTGTTTTTCCAACACCAGCGATTCCTTTTGTCAGCACAGTTCTGATAGGTTTGTCTTGTCCAGGTAAAGGCTTGAAGATGTCGTTGCATTTGATTGGTGTCTCTTGTGTGGTTTGTTTCTTGGATGCCATCTCGATCTGTCTAACCTCATGTTCATTATTGAGCCCTCCACTTCCACCCTCTGTGATGTAGAGCTCTGTGTAGATGTCTTTGAACAGACTTTGGTTTCCATGGTGTCCAATTCCTTCAGATATGTGTTGATACTTGTGTTTCAGTTTAGCCTTAATCTCTTGTTGGACTGTCAGCAGAGTTTGACCTGTAGGAAAACAATGAGAGTTGGGACTCATCAGTTTGTGTGTTGTATAAGGGCCTTTGTAGCGTTCTTTGTAATATTATATGAAGCACAGTCTTACTTCTTCTGTCCAGAAGGTTGTGTGTGATCTTTAATACATCCTCACTGTCCAAACTCTCCACTTCCTTATTGTCATCTGGTAATGGTTCCTGGCTGAAAGCAGGTGGCTGATCACTCCTCATTGATAGCAGGCTGGTTGTAGGTGACTCGGCTCTGGGCTTCTGGACACTGAACAAAACAGGGAGACAGGTCACCTCATCAAATTCAAATCAATACCTCATCTACTTCCTTTCAACAACACTTATATCTTTAAGAGAACTGTATATTTTACATTTAATCTCTTACCTCTTCGAACTGGTGTCTTGGGTCATTTTAGAGGCAGTGGTCCCCTCCTCTCTCCCCCCAGAGAGACTCATTTTAGAGGCAGTGGTCTCCTCCTCTCTCTCCTCATATAGACTAATTTTAGAGGCAGTGGTCCCTTCCTCTCTCTCCTCATATGGACTAATTTTAGAAGCAGTGTTCCCCTCCTCTCTTTCCCCAGAGAGACTCATTTTAGGTGTAAGTCACAGCTCACTCAGCTACAATAAGAGATAACAGAACAGTCAATATTTCTGAACATTGAAGAACCATTAACAATGACAACACATTTACTGTCTGTGGTCAAATAGTTAAATCAGAGAATGCATGTTGAATTTAAACATACGCAGTCCAATATGTTATTAATTTGAAGCGCCATGCTCTACCAACTTGGATGACAACAATGACAACACATTTAGCTGAATGTCCATAACAACAGCTAGTCTACCTGGTTGGATCCCCTGACTCCATAAC